>NC_133328.1:88259141-88515760 GCF_042186555.1 Aquarana catesbeiana
AATGCGGAATCGGCTGGATCGTATGCAGCAGGAAATGAAGGACATGATTGATGTTTTGGGGCGAATCTAAATGCCCTTTTTTAAACCCCAAAACATCAATCATGTCCTTCATTTCCTGTTTTGCTGACCCCATTCTGGGCCTTCTCTTTTTTTTTTTTGGCAGAACATAAATGGCTGTTTAACCTAATGTAAAAAAGGAGGAGGGCTGTTTCTCGTAAATACCTCAAAAATCCACAAAAAAATAAAACTTGATTTTCAAAAAAACACAAAAAAAAAAAAAAAAAAAATTGATTTTAAAAAACCAAAAAAATTTAAAAAACTTGATTTTAAAAAACCAAAAAAAATTAAAAAAATTGATTTTAAAAAACCAAAAAAAATTAAAAAACTTGATTTTCAAAAACCCAAAAAAATTAAAAAACTTGATTTTCAAAAACCAAAAAAAATTAAAAAACTTGATTTTAAAAAACCAAAAAAAATTAAAAAACTTGATTTTAAAAAAACAAAAAAAATTAAAAAACTTGATTTTAAAAAACCAAAAAAAATAATATACAAACTTTATTAAAAAAAAATAATAAAAACACAAATAACTTGATAAAAAAAAAAACATAAACAAAAAAATTGCTTTAAAAAAAAAAAAAAACAAAACAAAACTTGATTTTCCCAAAACAAAAAAATAAGCCTGTTTGTGAAAATCAAAAAGCCAAAAATATTTTTTTGTGGATTAGGTATAAATATTTAGATATAATTATATTTTGCTACATTATTAAGATATCATTCTATTTTTGTCTATGAACATTTTATACTAAATGCAGAACTGAATGCATAACAACCATTAATAAAAACATCTCCTTATAGGAATTAAATAAATGTGTGGTTTGTTATTTCAAGGCTCAGTATCATTTTAGTTATAATTGTAAAAAAGTTGTTTACAGTGGCAATGGAGCTTATTTAGACATTTAAAATTACAATACAGTTGGCACTACAACTGCTCGACCATAACCTAGGAGACAGCCCAAAAGAAAGGCAAGCAATAAATATAATGCAAGATTTCATCAATAATTTTTTTATTGTCAAAAATTATATATCCTGGCCCATTGCAATGGCCCCCCTACCCATAAAATAATTAACATATTGCTGTCTAACTTGACGGGCACTTTGGGGGGCCAAGCCAGTACGGACAGTATCCAGGCCTGTAAGGTTGGCTTCTATTTGTCCGGCCTCAGGCCCAACTGTGCCTATATAATTTGGAGAATGCTTATTTAAAAAGTTGTGCAGAATGCAGCACGATAAAATGATAAAATTAAGTTTGTATTCCGCCAAATTAATGGCTGTTTGAAACAGGCGGAACCGGCTGGCCAGAATTCCAAACGCATTCTCAACCACTCTTCTAGCTCTGGCCAGCCGGTAATTAAAAACCCTCCTCTCCGGGGTGAGGGTTCTTTGGGGGAATGGCCTCATGAGGTGCTTGCTGAGAGCAAAGGCTTCATCGGCAATGAAGACAAAGGGGAGTCCTTCCACGTTATCCTCATCAGGTGGCAATCCCAGGCCACCACTCTGGAGACGCTGGCAGAACTCCGTCTGGGCAAATACTCCTCCATCCGATATCCGGCCATTCTTCCCCACGTCCACATATAAAAAATCATAGTGTGCCGACACCACCGCCATTAAAACAATACTGTGGAACCCCTTATAATTAAAATAATATGACCCCGAATGGGGTGGTGGCACAATGTGGACATGTTTCCCATCTATAGCCCCTCCACAATTGGGAAAGTCCCAACGGCTGGCAAAATGGGATGCCACAGTCTGCCATTCCTGTGGCGTTGAAGGAAACTGGGAAATCAAACAAGAAAACCAAAATCAATTAATTTTGAAGCTAACATTGCAAGAAAATTAGACAATTAAAAACATTATTCCCCAGCATCAGTATAACATTCAATAATTTAATTGTTCTGGAATAACTAATATGGAAAGGCACACTTATCAGATTGCTCACCCCCTCTGATGGAACATTGATTACATTTTAGGGGGTTGTGAAATCCCTAAAAAAAATTACTTTTAGGACACGCAGGAATTTAGGGACTAAAAAGGCTACAAGACTGCAGTTGTCGCACTCTGCAGGTGCAGTTGCTAACCAGCTTACAGTAAATGAGGTAATGTAAAAAGGCATTCATGTTGCAAGGAGTACACAATCACATGCAAGGGCAATTAATGAAAACACTTTGAGGCTTGCATATGATTTGATGATGGAAATCAGCAGAGCTTCTGCTCATTTACTAAAGCACTGGAACAAATGCACTTGTAGAGTGCACATGCATTTTGCAAAGTGCAACATATATTTGCTTTAGACAAATCAACACCACAGAACATTCCAGCAAATTTTAACGAGGGTGGGGGTGGGGGTGTGTGAAATCTAGATAATTGCTCATTAGCAGCACACTATTTGGAGTGAGTTTAGGTGGGGGGGGGGGGGGGTTGTGAAATCTAGATAATTGCTCATTAGCAGCACACTAAATACACTCAAACAAAATACATTCCAAATGAGTAGACTAGGTGGATATGTTCCCATCACTTCATGCTGGGAAGGTAGGTTATTGAAGGAAAATATACATGCATGACAAAAAATAACAGGAAAAAATTCCAGCATGTGTGAGGATAAAAAGGGGACATTCACACTATATTGCAATGATGGTAAGTAGTGTTTGAAGCAAGAAATACATCACATTATCAAAGATTACATAAAAGAACATGTGATGCTAATAAAAGAAAAATATCTTACCTTAATATAGTCCTTCTGCAGGACCTGTATGATGGCAGAACAGGTCTCTGGGATAATGATCCCCAGAGCCTGGGGGGAGATGCCTGTCGAGAACTTAAGGTCCTGCAGGCTTCTCCCTGTGGCCAAATACCGCAAGGTAGCGACCAGCCTCTGCTCCGGAGTGATGGCTTGCCTCATGCAGGTATCCTGCCTGCTGATATAGGGGGTCAGCAAAGCCAACAAACGGTCAAAAACGGGGTCCGTCATCCGGAGAAAGTTCCTGAAATCCTCAGGATTATTCTCACGGATCTCACGGAGCAAAGGCATGTGACAGAACTGGTCACGCTGAAGCAACCAATTCTTGGTCCATGAACTCCTCCTCGCCCTGTTCATGGACTGGTCTTGGGCTGAAGAATAAACTACAGCACCAAGCACATACAATGCACGAGCTCTACGACGAGTACGTACAGGTAACATGGCTTCAAAACGGTCGGCTGGTCAGAACGCACTAAACAGAACGCACTGAAGAACAGCAAGGCCTGTGAAGAACGACCTGAAAATCAGGAACGAGCGGCCAATAAAACAAAGATTTCTCAATGCCAACTGACCAAACGCACTGAAAAGCAGATACAAACCTCACAAGCACAGACTGAACAACAGTTAAAACGAACTGAAAAATACGAGTCTCACAAGCGCGAATCGTCTCTCACCAAACTTCTACTAACACGAGATAAACACGAGATTAGCAGAAGGAGCCCAAAGGGTGTCGTACGGGCTATTGAACTTCCGTTTTATAGTCTCGTCGGACTTGGTGTATGTCACCGCGTACTAGGCTGTCGTACTTTTGTGTGGTCGTGTGTGTGCAAGTCCGTTCGTAAGAAAGTCTGCCGCAAGTCCGCCGAAGGTACGTCGGAAGTATGTCGGACAGGCTGTCGGACTTTTGTAGACGAAAAGTCCGACCGTGTGTACGCGGCATAATTGATATTTTACCTTTTATATTTGCAGCACCCTCTAGTGCTAAAAATGTAGATAGTTTTTGTAAATGTAGATAAATTTATGTAAGCTTGGCTGGCAGACAAGCCTGTCTGTTTTGTCCTGGGTTGGCAGAAATCCAGGGAGAGCTGGATGACTCACTGATAGCATCACTGAGACTTCCCCCCTAACTATAGAATGTATTAGAACCTTCTGATAAGGGGGAGAGGAGGAAAGGTGGAGTGGTCTGGGGAATTCTAAGGGCCCTGACCAATCCCCAATTTGGATTGGCAGGGGGGCAGGCCTCCTCAAATACTCAGGGTCAGCCCAGCTAGGGAGGAGTTGTTCGGGTGGAAGCTGGAGATGAAGTGTTAGGCTGTCGTGGGCTTTGAGGGAGCTCCCCAGTCTGGGCCTTCCTAGAACCAAGGAGGTGTCCTGGCCAGGAGGCACTGGGAGCAAAGAGAGAGCAAAGAGGACAGCGGGAGAACACTGCCAGGCAAGTCTCCAGGAGGAACAAAGAACAGCCAAGAGGGCTGATGAGTGACACACAGTCAGGAGGACTGAGAGGCACGCTTGAGAGGACTGGGATGGAGCAGTCTGGGATGGGTGCAGAGCAGGCCAAGAGAAGTGGCTAGCAATGGTGGCAGGCCAGCAGAGGTAGTAGATACTGATAATAATGGCAACTATGAAGTGTGTCCACATCAGACCTGGACCCCAAGTAGTCTGCAGTGATATGACTGAGGATCTGCCTTTGACTGCAACCTGTAGTGGGACCTGTATGCCGGATTTAAAAGCATTGCTGAGGCAGCAACTGCCACTGCTGCTTTTCCTTTTTAGGGATCAGAGGCATGTAGGCATCAGAGGGTATCCTGCCACAATCTGAAAATGTGGCCAAGAGGTTCTTCGATAGCACATCTTCTAAGTGACATATTGTCTTCCTCCTTTGGAGTGATAGAATGGCATCTGCCATTTCTCCCCCTTGTTACATAGTAGGTGAGGTTAAAAAAAGACACATGTCCATCAAGCCCAACCTATGTGTGTGATTATAAGTCAGTATTACATTGTATATCCCTGTAGGTTTTGGTCGTTCAGGTGCTTATCTAATAGTTTTTTGAAACTATTGATGCCCCCTGCTGAGACCACCGCCTGTGGAAGGGAATTCCACATCCTGGCCGCTCTTGCAGTAAAGAACCCTCTACGTAGTTTATGGTTAAACCTCTTTTCTTCTCATTTTAATGAGTGGCCATGTGTCTTGTTAAACTCCCTTCCACGAAAAAGTTTTATCCCTATTGTGGGGTCACCAGTACAGTATTTGTAAATTGAAATCATATCCTCTCTCAAGCGTCTCTTCTCCAGAGAGAACAAGTTCAGTGCTCGCAACCTTTCTTCGTAACTAATATCCTCCAGACCCTTTATTAGCTTTGTTGCCCTTCTTGGTACTCGCTCCATTTCCAGGACATCCTTCCTGAGGACTGGTGCCCAGGGATTCAAAAGAGTGGCCACCCAGTAATGGTCTGGCTCTTTCATGGCCCAAATCCTGGGGTTCTTCCACAGGCATATCAGCATAAAGGAGTTCATATGCCACAAATATCCTGCAGCAGAGGACCCTGAGTCAGTGTCACTGGGGACAACAATGTCCCTAATGATCTCACCCCACCGATGCACAACTGGAGCAATAAACTGTTCCCCTTGAAGCCAGCCCCATTCCTTCTTCCTCCTAACCATCTCCAACTTTCCTCTTCCTCCTGTTGCCTCTTCCTCTCAGGGATAGAGGCAGTAGGCAAAGGTTCCTACTGGGCATGAGACAGCAAGAAGTCTTCCTCCTGTTGTTGTGCCTTCAGTGACCAGTCTGTCAAACCATGCAGTGTGCAGAAACACCAGAGGGATTGTGCTGCTAATCCCTGCCACTTCACGGCTCACCATTCTGGTCGCCACTTCATTCATGCATGCATCCTGAATGAGGAGCCACTGACATGGTGAAATGAGCCCCAGCTCCCTAAGCCTCTCTTTGTCCCATTCTCACATAGATACCTATTGATGGCTCACTGCTGCTGGTTCAGATGCTGCAGCATGGCCAATAACAAATCAACTCAAATCAAATCAACATAATCAACAAACATACTATTTCTAAGGACTCTCTTCTCCTCACAATTGAGGTTGAAGCTCTGTACAGCTCCATCCCCCATTCTCGAGGTTTGGCAGCTGTACAGAGTCCTACAACAGGGGTCAAGACACGATTGGGCTCTAAATGAGTTCATTCTAAAAGGACTGGACTATATCCTTAACCACAACTACTTTTTATTTGATGGTTCCCACTACCTCCAGGTGCAGGGCATAACAATGGGGATATGCTGTGCCCCATCCTACGCCAATCTGTACGTGGGGGAGTGGGAACAATACCTATTTAATGGTGAGGACCTCGTCGAGTACCTGGGCTATGTATCTACATGGCTCAGGTACATAAATGATGTCTTCAGCATATGGGAGGGACCGGAAGATACCCTAAAGGAGTTTTTTCAAAAAAATCAACATTAATAATTATAATTTAAAATTCACAATGGCATACGATAAAAAAACGATTACATTTTTGGATGTCCAAATAATTTGTAGCTCAGAAGGAAGATTGGGCACTACTTTGTACCGAAAAAGCACTGGCGGTAACACAGTGTTGCACGCTGAAAGTTTTCATCCCACCCCTTTAAAAAACTCTATCCCCTATGGACAGTATCTTCGGTTACGAAGAAACTGTACCAACGATGAGTTGTTTAGAGAGGAAGCAGGCAAGCTTCAAGACAGATTACTTACACGGGATATAGTCATTCCTGTCTGCGGAAAGCTACAACAAGACGGTCGGCCAGTCACATCAACACCTTTGATTCAAACCGAAATCAAAATGTGCCTTTCCAATCAACATATACAAATTAGAGAAATCATTGAAAAATATTGGTCGATTCTGACGGATGATCAAAAGGTTGAACAATTTATATCAGCCAATCCATTGGTCACCTATAGACGAGCTCCATCGATTAAAGATAAATTGGTCCAAAGAGAGTACAAGGCCAAGACGGTGCTAAAGAAACATTGTCCTATGTATGGCTCCTTCCCTTCTGGACATTGTTCACATTGCTATCTCATTAGAAGAGAGAAATCCTTCATACTCCCTAATGCACGGTTGGCAACTGGCGATGCACATTTCGCCAGTTGCCAAACGTGGAGTTGTCCACATGATGTCCTGTGAATGTGAGGCTTATTATATAGGCAAAACGAAGCAACAATTTTGGCGTTGAATTTCCAAACATGTATCTAGCATGGAAATTGGAAATAGATACCTACCAGTAGGCAGACACGCAGCATTACACCATCATTACCAAATGCCAAAAGTTACCTTTGTCGCCCTCGACAGGATACATATTCCTGATCGAGAAGGAGACTGGAACAAAGTATTGCTCCAACACGATTTTTAAATTACAGGCCACCACCTTTCCAGGCCTAAACAAATCTATTACGTATGCTCCTTTTTTAAAAGGGTTTGCATCTCGCAAAACTAGTTAAATGGTAAAATATCTTCATCTTTCTCTTTTTTTGCTTATTTGACAGAATTAACTCAATTGTTCTCAGAAATGAGAACAACAATCAGAGAGACAGCCAGACCTCTAGCACATTTTTTATATATATAAAAAAAGTCTAACAAAAATGAATTGTAAAAATATACTAATACTATAGAGCATTAGCAATAATCAATTTCAGTATATATTCTGCGATTAATGATTTTCTCATCATATTTATTGTACTTTTTTAGTATTTGGTGATGCCCTGGTCCAGTGCCCTCTTTGCATCCAGGGGTAAGTATCCCGCCTTCCATTCAACTTCCCGGCACGTAAGGGAAAAGCATTAAATGCCTTTCTCCCACCTTTTGCTCCCTGTTGGTGCTAACTCCATCAGCACCACAAGAGGGAGCCTCATTGTGCCGGAGGCGTTCCAAGATCATCGCTGGATGTTCTGTGCCATTGTGCGCACGCGCGACGTAGTCACGTGTGCATGTGACGTCACAACATCACACGGTTGCCACGAATATGACGGCGATGGCCGGGGCAATGCCTTCCGGAATGCCAGAAAGACCACGCAGAGACCGCCATGCTGGAGGCTAGGACATGCACAGGGGGAGGAGGTTCTGTACTTGATTAGAAGTGAGTATAAAATAATACATTCTCCTGAGGATCTTATAGTGATCCCAGGAGAGCTGCTTACACACAGATATATTGGACAAGTCTCATTATCAAGTAATTGTCTTGGGTGGGATGTGCCAAACTACTTGAAAATCTTCATGCTTTTGAATGAATAACACAGAAACATTTCGATATAGATATGGATACTTAGAAATCACTTGAGTCCTGTCATCTGGACTATAGATTTGTTTTACAACCTTCACTGCGTGTCATGATTAACTCTCATACAACCTAAGGTAATTACTTGGGGTTTCAATTGCAATATACGTAATTGGTGGTTTTTGCACTTACTCTCTCGTGCACCACATCACACTAACCTTTTATACCTAATGTATTTTAGTCAAACTATCACATTTGTTTGAGCTTCTCTTTTTAATATTAGGCTTATTAAATACATTTTTTACACTAATGTCATTTATTTATTTTTCAGTAAATGAATTTGTAATCAACTACATCACATTTAAGATTACAGTACTGTATGTGTTATGATTTTTACTTTTTTTTAATTTGCCGCCAGGCTCCGCCCCCGTGCGTCGCGACGCTCGCAGGGAACGGAGCCTGGCACGGAGAGGCTTCGGGCAGAGGACGGAGCCCACGGACACTGCGGGGGACATCGCAGGATCCCGGGGACAAGGTAAGTAAAGCCACACCAGGATCCTGCGATGTAATCCCGAGTGTGGCTCGGGGTTACCGCTAATGGTCCTTGTCACAGACCTAGCCGGGACAGAGGCTGTTGGAGAGGACTGTATGCAAGCCTGTTGCCTTTTGATTATGGGCCCTGGATTTTCAATGGATTCATTCTGTTGGGACACATCCTGTGAGGAGATGCTGGTGTCATCAACCTGTGTTTATGTTAATTGAATGAGCTAATGACATTGTCCTCTATACAATGTAGGAGACGGGACGACTGCTATTGTGTTGATATAACTGTGTGAAGCTCGGTGACCACAAGTCTGGGCGAAAGGTCATGTCTCAGTCACCTAGGCTGTATAAAGGATTAGTTAATTAGCTCATGTTAATTAAGTTACAGTTGTATTGTTAGAGGAGGTTCCAACGGCATATAAAGTCTTGTAACTTTGATTCTAAATAAAGTGAGTTCTTGGTAGCAACAAGCAAGTGTCGCCTTGTTTGTGCTCAGAGAGGTTGGGATATCTGTATACAGACTGGGAGGAAGTGGTATATGACGGAAGCACTCAAGCGGAGTGTGGGACATTCCGTGACATTGGTGGCAAGCAGCGGGAAAGCTTCCTGCAGTCTGGGACATCCAAACTTCCATCTGGATCCAAGGTCCAGATAGCAGGAGAGGAGAGGTACAGATACCAGCCGCCATGGATGAGGAATTCAGAAGGAGGTTGCGAGAGATGCAGATACAGCACAGAGGACCAGTATCGGAGCAGGTCCTGCTGGGATGGTGTGATTCTATTCGCTGCAAACTCTGGAAGGAAGCGCTAGCCCGTGAGCAGCGACACCAGGGAAAAGTTCTCCCCTCCATCGAGGAAAGGTACTGGTCGCAGTACGGACTGCGGGTGCGGTTTTTGGGAGAAAAACCACACAAGAAGCAGACAGCTGAATTAAGCAGGCTGGTCTGGGCAGAGATAAAGCTGGATGAGAGCTACAGAGCCCTCCGGTGGCATGTATCCCAAGCATGTCCCTGGATAGCGGATGACAGCCCAAGGGAAGGCTTAAGCTACGGCGGCTTGGGACTGTTGTTTGTGAAGCTGACAGGGGACCCTAACTTTGGGAGTGATTTGGAGCGGCGGGTGGACGAAATCATGGATTTCAGAGAAGGGCTACTGAACATTTCGGAAGTGCACTGGGCACAGGAAGATTTGGAGTTTCTGGCCGTTCAGGAATGGGAGCTAGAGATCGCCTACAGACGGCTGCTAGACATTGCTCAGTGCCAGGGCTGGGCTCCCTTTGCCTGGGACTATCAGGAAATACCAGCTGACAACCCTGAAATCCTGGCTGAAGAGTCGGCAATGTGGCAGAGCAATAGTGTGCTTTGCCAACCTGCCCCCACAGCTATGGAGGCGGAGGTCTTATGGCGGATGCAGCAAGTGCTGACTGACCTTGATGATCCTGTTTCTGCATGGGATGATCTTGGATGGAGGAATGTGCCTGTCCAGCAGCATGCCAGAGAATCTGTAGTGGAAAATCTGGAGATTGCCATCCCCAAAGCTGAAGTGCTGACAACAGGGCAGAGCTCTGCTAACCTCTGCCCAGCACTGATAACATCTTCTGGGTTCCATGGACAGGAGATGGTGAATCTCCATCCCCAGACACCAGTTGCAGAGATAGGGGACTTGATAGACTTTTCTGCTGAGGAAGAACCATCGGGTGAGCCCCCAGCAGAAGAGTTGGGATTAGGGCCAAACTTCATTGCGCTCTGCTCAGCACTGATGGCATCTTATGAGTTCCACGGACAGGAGATGGTGAACCTCTATCCACAGACATCAGTTATAGAGGTAGGGGATTTAATAGACTTTTCTGCTGAGGAAGAACAACCTGATGAGCCTCCAGCAGAAGAGCTGCTATTGGGGCCAAACTTCACTGTGCTCTGCCCCGCACCAACAGCAGTATCTGTGGAGTTACAGGGAACTTCCCCAGTTGAAGCACCGGCAACCGGGCAGAGTGCTACCAACCTCTGGCCATCACCTGCAACAACTACAGAGTTCCAGGGAGGTGGGGCAGTCGGCCTCCCTCCCCAACAGGTAGCCAGAGCAGATGGTGTGGGGTTTCCAGCAGAAGGGCTGGCAACAGGGCCGAGGACTGCTGGACTCTGCCCTCAACTAACAGAGGATGGATTTCCTGTGAAGGTGGATGGGACTTCAGTCTCCACCTGTATACCCCAGGGATGCTGGGCAGTGGGCCCCGATCCCCAACAGCATGACAGAGTGAGCCCAGACACCCTGTCTTCTCTCCAGCGGCAGAAAGGATTCCAGGGAGAAGAGCCAGTCCAGGCCTCTCCCCAGCGGCAGATATGTTCTCTGAGAGAGGCAGAGGTTGGCTGGGTGAGTAATACTCTGTTTGGAACAATTTGTTTGGGGTACTGTGTGGGTACAGGCAGTAGAGGACTGGAACTACTGACTAACTTCGGAGTCAACCCGTCTGGGGTCTCCTCCTGTGTTAGTCTCCTGCCGAAAGGGGAGAAATGTCACAGACCTAGCCGGGACAGAGGCTGTTGGAGAGGACTGTATGCAAGCCTGTTGCCTTTTGATTATGGGCCCTGGATTTTCAATGGATTCATTCTGTTGGGACACATCCTGTGAGGAGATGCTGGTGTCATCAACCTGTGTTTATGTTAATTGAATGAGCTAATGACATTGTCCTCTATACAATGTAGGAGATGGGACGACTGCTATTGTGTTGATATAACTGTGTGAAGCTCGGTGACCACAAGTCTGGGCGAAAGGTCATGTCTCAGTCACCTAGGCTGTATAAAGGATTAGTTAATTAGCTCATGTTAATTAAGTTACAGTTGTATTGTTAGAGGAGGTTCCAACGGCATATAAAGTCTTGTAACTTTGATTCTAAATAAAGTGAGTTCTTGGTAGCAACAAGCAAGTGTCGCCTTGTTTGTGCTCAGAGAGGTTGGGATATCTGTATACAGACTGGGAGGAAGTGGTATATGACGGAAGCACTCAAGCGGAGTGTGGGACGTTCCGTGACAGTCCTGAATTTTAACCCTGAGCCACACTCGGGAAAACCGTCAGGGAGGCTACGGGATCAGGAAGGAATTTTCCCCCTGTTGGACCATGCTTTATAAGGTTTTTTGCCTTCCTCTGGATCAGCTGTGGATATAGGGTTCTGTTTAACTGAAGTTGTTTCTTACACACACAGAAACAGAGTACAAAACACACTGTGAACACAGAGTGGGTGCACAATAATATATAACCCACCACACTGCAATTCACGGTGTTGTAGCACAGAAGAGATCCCACGAGGCATTGTAAGGCTGACAGTTACAAGAATGACTCCAACAGGCAGAGGCATGATGGGACTTGTAGTTTCACAACTTCATGTTATTACTCATAGCTTAGAAAAGGGATGTTCAACAACACAGTTCCACAAACGTCAGGCCATTTAGTAGTTTATATGGCCCCATGCTGCCCTATAACTAATGCAACATGCTAAGATGTAAAAAATGGGGCTTCCTTCTACAGCTGACACCAGACCAGGCAGGACACATGGCTGCTGTCATTAGGCAGGATTGACTGGCCTCAGTTGATGCACAGAGATGAAACAAATCCTCTTACGTAAGTTGTACTTGTTTATCTGCAGCACTCTCTGCTCTACAGCCTCCTAAAGCACACATTTTACATTGCATCTCTGAGCTCCAGAAGGCAGCGAGAGGAGAGCTGAGTGTAATCTGAGACCTGAGTGGAGGGGAAGGACACATTCCCTTCCACACAGTCTCATAGGGAAACATGAACTGCTGAGGCTGCCAATCACCCTCTTTGTGCTGGGTGGGATTCTGTGGTGTCAGTATTACCTGTCACAAGTGACTTATGAAAATGCAAGAGAGAGCAGATAGGAACCACAATATGCACTTTGGATTGAGGCAAGTACACACTATAGAGGGAAATGCTTTATTCATCTTTCATTACAGAGTTTTACAATCACTTTAAGGAAGCAGTAAACCCTGATGGGTTTTACTTCGTCTTTTCCCCCTGCAAAGTCAAAGCATAATGGGCTAGTATGCATCGCATACTAGCCCATTATGGGGCACTTACCTGCAAACGAAGCCTGCAATGTTCCCGCTGGTGGCTGCATCCATCTTCGCCCCTCTTCCTTCTGGGGCCGCAGACTCTGGCTCTGTGACTGGCCAGAGTCGCGTGACATCACTCCCGCGCATGCGTGCAGGAGCCGTTAGTTACGGCACTTGCTAGTGAAGAAACGGCACAGAGGGACCGTTCTCCACAGCGCATGGGCCAATGACATAATCGGTGCACTACAAGGTAAATATATCATTAATGATGCACGTTTTATATCCTAAACGATTTACAGTACCAATAGGTAAGCCCTATTATGGGCTTACCTATAGGTAAAAGTGACACAGAGAGGTTTACAACCACTTTAACGTAAAGTGTAAGTGTGCAATTGTCACAAGGGAAATTATCAGTCATGTAACATCAATCATGTAACTACTGTGCTTTTGAATTATGGAAAGACAATTTGTTTTATTTTTTTCTTACATTTTCATGGACAATAAAACATTTTGATTATTTGAGTTGAGTTGCGATAAGCCGAATCACACAAAAGCACCCTATTTTCCTGAGATTCTACCAGAAAGACTTAGTCACCACGGACTGTCCCTGTCCCAATAAGGCACTACAAGGAATTTTTTAAATATACATTGTTGACAATTTATATTCATTATGGCTGCAGTATATTTCATGGTGGGTTTTCGGCACTGAATCAAATGTAAATCTCCTATTAAGCATCAAAGCTTATATATCTCATATCCCTAACAATTTTCTCACCCTAATGCCCCGTACACACGGTCAGATTTTCCGACGAAAAATGTTCGATGGAAGCTTTTTGTCGGAAATTTGGGACCATGTGTAGGCTCCATTGGACATTTTCCATCAGAATTTCCGTCACACAAAATTTGAGATCTGGATCTCAAATTTTCCGACAACAAAATCAGTTGTTGGAAATTCTGATCATGTGTACACAATTCTGACGCACATAGTTCCACGCATGCTAGGAATCAGGCAGAAGAGCCGCACTGGCTATTGAACTTCATTTTTCTCAGCTCGTCGTACGTCTTGTACATCACTGCGTTCTTGATGTTTGGAATTTCCGACAAGCTTTGTGTGACCATGTGTATGCAAGACAAGTTTGAGCCAACATCCGACGGAAAAAATCCATGGATTTTGTTGTCGGAAATGTCTAATCAATGTGCGATCGTGTGTACGTGGCATTACACGTAAGTCTATGCTTCAACACTAACAATAATACTGGATTCGCCTTTTACCCTTAACATGTACCTAAACCCAAAACCAAGAAAGTAATATTTTGCAGCTTACTGATCCTTGGTGCAGTGGCTGCATTTCTTTTCATTTATTAAGCTCCTTTTGCTTTATTTTCACCTGGTAATCCTGCAAATAACAAATCATGTCCCTGGATGGCTATGTCACTCCTCCACTGTATCTATGGAGGGAGCCATGGTTGTCATCCTAGGCTGTTCTCTTGATATGATCTACAAACATCTCTGTATCTCTTCATCTCCATTACATGGGGCAATTTGAAGTTTACAAAATCTAGCCAGGAAGGAAGATGATCTTCGGTGTAGCCCAAGTGGCAAGGACACTGTATTTCTAGTAAGATTGACAAGTATTTTTGTAATTGCTGGAAAAGTTCTTAGCCTGAAAAAAAAAACGAAAACGAATGCAGCCACCACACCTATATAAGCTGTAATATATTACATTTTTGTTATTGGGTTTAGTTATCCTTTAATGTTTAAAGTGTCACTAAACCCACATCATAAAAACTATCAATAATTGCTGTATTACCTGCTGTTCATACGTACTCAGTCACTATGAGATTTGTTTTCTGTATTTTGAAAAAAACCTGGTTGATCCTACTGCTCTCTATCTTCACCTTCTGTTCTGTCCCCAATTCCACTAGGGATTTTGCAGCTGTGGTGGCAATTCTGCACATGCTCGGTTTTTAGAGAGTTTCTATGCTGAGCATTTCCTTCCTATCTCATCTGAGCAGCCCATGTGACTAGGGTTGCATCGATACCGAGCATTTGCCTGAGTACTTGTACTGCGGCGGGGAATGGTACAAGCACCAATATCCCTGTATAGATTTCAATAAAGTAGCTGACAGCCGCTTCACCTCTTCTTCCTCCCGCGGCGTTCAGCTGCTTTATTGAAATCTATACAGTGAGATTGGTGCTTGTACCTCCCCCCACCGCCACACCGATCACCCGTGACTGTCCCCGTATCCTCCTCCAGCCCCACTCTGTGTCCTCCTTCGTGCTCCTCCAGTCTCCCTCCATGCTCCACTCCTGTCCCCCTCCGTGCTCTGCTCCTGACCCCCTCCGTGCTCCGCTCCTGACCCCCCTCCATGCTCCGCTCCTGTCCCCCTCTGTGCTCCTATCCCCCTCTGTGCTCCGCTCCTGTCCCCCTCCATGCTCCGTTCCTGACCCCCCTCCATGCTCCGCTCCTGTCCCCCTCTGTGCTCCTGTCCCCCTCTGTGCTCTGCTCCTGTCCCCCTCTGTGCTCCGCTCCTGACCCCCTCCATGCTCCGCTCCTGACCCCCTCTGTGCTCTCTCCCTGTCCCCCTCCGTGCTCCGCTCCTGACCCCCTCCGTGCTCTGCTCCTGTCCCTCTCCGTGCTCCGCTCCTGTCCCCCTCCGTGTTCCGCTCCTGACCCCCCCTCCATGCTCCGCTCCTGACCCCCTCTGTGCTCTCCTCCTGTCCCCCTCCGTGCTCCCCTCCTGACCCCCTCCGTGCTCCGCTCCTGTCCCCCTCCGTGTTCCACTCCTGTCCCCCACCGTGCTCTGCTCCTGTTTCCCTCTGTGCTCCGCTCCTGACCCCCTCCATGCTCCGCTTCTGTCCCCCTTGTTGCTCCGTTCCTGTCCCCCTCTATGCTCCCCTCCGGTCCCTCACCGTGCTGCGGTCCCCCTCCATACTCCACTCCAGTCCCCCTCTGTGCTCCTCCACCCACTTTGTCCTCGATCTGTCAGGATGGAGAGCAGAGGTACTGACTCCATCCATTCATAACTGAACATCGTAAACTGTGCTTACGATGCTTCAGTTTACTAATGGCGAGGAGCCTCTGTCTCCTGTCCATTCATCTTTAGTGCAGCTGAGGCTGCAGAGAAAGGGACTGGGGAATTTGTGTCCTCAGTCCCTTTCCCTGTCTTAAAAGGGAGATGTCAGGGATCTGTTAAGACCCCTGATATCTCACCAAAGCCCCCAACAGGGCTGATAAAAAAAATAAGAATTGTAATAAATAAATATTTAAAAGTTTTTAAACTGTAAAAATAATAAAAAATAACATAAAAAACACACTGACATCGTCCACTACACTACCCCCCCCCAAAAGAAAGCATTATTTAAAAAAAAGTAATAACAAAAAATAAATGAATTGAAAAAAATAATAAAAAAATGAATTGTAAAAAATAAAATTGTAAAAAAAATAAAAATAAAAAGTAAAAGTGACTGACACAGTCCACACGTCATCAGTGCTGCATATTAATGCCACTGTCACTTGACATTAAAAAATTATCGGTACTTGTACTCGGTCTTAAGAAGTTGGTGCAACCCTACATGTGACTATAGAGTCACACATGTGGGCATATACACAGTGGTAAATGACAGCCCATTCCCTCCCTCCTCCTCCATGCCCACTAAGCAGCTAAAAACAATGTGGGTGGGATATTGCATGTAGAGTAATGGAGGCTTCACCTCCCTCTTATTATAAGACACAGGCTAGAGGAGTGTGACACAGCCTGTGACTGGGAGACATCTGCCCACAATATGTTATTGCCAAAAATAATATAGATTTGATTCCAAATATATTTGTAAAACAGTTTATTGATAGTATTTATTTTTACACTGTATTTTAAAGGCTTTTTTTTTAACATGTGACTTCTCCTGCTTATGTTTCCTTGCAGACAGGCTGGGAATGAGCTGGGTCACGTGACAACTGTATATTGATTAACAAAACAGTACTTTTTGTATAATTACAGTGTCATCATCCCCATACAGAAATGTAAGGGACCGTGTACTGTAAAATAAACAGTGTGTGTTTAGTATCACTTTAACCCACCCACAAGCTTGAACTTTTAATACATATAGATTTCAATTGAGTGGCCGATTAACTATTTAAAAATGAAAACGCGGCATACATATACTGTAGTTCTGTCAGTGAAATGGTGCAAGGTGTTAATGAACTGTCACCCAATAAATCGAGTGCAATAAAGTGACCAATTTACAGTTTTAGGGTCGGTCCCCACTGGTGCGATGTTAGACATTGCATGTGATTCACGCCGCACTGCTGTATGGCTGAATTAGCATCGCATTTGGACCAAACCCGTGCAGGACCCTTTTTTTGGTCCGCACCAGAATCGGATCGCATGGGTATTCACACCCATGCGATCCGATTCCTGTCCGAATTGACAGTTCGCACTGCGATATGTTAACCGATCTGGGGGTGTCATTAACTTTGTATTGACACTCCCAGGGGTTTGCATAGGGCAGTGTGAACCACTGGCAGGAGACATGTGGGAACCCGTACTGGATTACAGGGTTCCCGCATCCCTGCAATGTGAACCGAGCCTTGCAGACATCATTTGTCTATCCTTTTGTTACATTTCAGATACTCTTTTTATTCAAAATAAAATGTTAAAAATCAGCTTTTAAACCACACAGGTTTCTTTAGTCTGGGTGCTCCATGATACAGCCCTCTATTATATGCCCTGTCCATGGTGCTGATGAAAACTATTAACTTTTTTGGGGACATTCATACAGAAGCAAGTTCTCTCAAAACAGAAAATAACCAAACAAATCCTTACTACTTCATTGCATCTATCATTTTTCTCAACAGACAGATATCTGTAGACACATGCAAATAATTCCTGATAGGTTACTGTGCAGCAAAAATGATTGTGTCATATTACTACCATTAATACAATGTAAACACAAAGAACTAATACACTAACATGAAGGGCGCCTGTCACCAAACAATGTCACCAAACAGTTCCCACATCGAACCCCCATGCGATCCAATTCTGCTGCGGACCAAAAAAAGGTCCTGTGCGAGTTTGGTCCGAATGCGAAGAGATTTCAGCCATACTATCTGTATGGCTGAATTTGCATCACACAGACATCAAATGTGATTTGCACTGCAGTAACATGTGATCTCGCACCACGCAGCAGTGTGAACTGGCCCTTAAGGTTGCCAAACGTACAGTATAACGCATTCCTTTGTATGCAGCCATGTTGAAAATATTTGCAGTGTCCACAAATGGAGCAGTTTTATGAGTTTGGACTCTATGGTGTTTTCTGCAAATCTGTTAGAGAATTAAATTGGAGAATAAAAACACATCCAAACCACTGCCATTGGCTAAGTCTCAGATAGCAGCTTAAATTAAAGTGTTACTAAACCCACAACAGTAAAATCAGTCTGAATATGCAGGAAAGCATGCTCGTTATACTCACTGTGGAACCTAAGGGGTTAATCCTCTGCATTGTGTAAAAAGGCTGTTTGATCCTGTCTTCTCTGATCCTCCCCTTCTTCCACAGTCCCCAATCGATTTCCTGATAGAACAGAGGCTAGGGGACAAGCTGCACATGCTCAGTTTGGTGTGTATTGCTAGAGAGTTTTTTTTTTCTTGTGAGAGTGCATGTGATCAGCACAGGGCCAATTAGCACTGTCCAGACAGAGGGTCAGGGGTCCTGCATCCTTATAGGACAGTCAGAGGAGAATGAAAACTCCTCCTACAAGCTGTAACCAGACACTGATAGAAGTCATAAGACTGTTATATACTGCTCACGAAAAAAGGTATTTAGCCATTTACTTGAACTATTGCATGTCCATGTTCTGTGTACTGTGAGAGATCAGATATAGTGAATGCAGGGTCCTGGGTTTAGAAACACTTTAAAGAGATGGGTTATTTTCTTGTTGAATCTTTTATTGGTATTTGAATAAGTAAATGAAAGTGTCATAATGGTTAAAATGACAATCTGTATTCCCATCGCACACGTCACTGGACTGAGCTCTCAAAAGTACCAGGTGCTGCAGCGACCATCATCTGCATACTGGAGCATGCACAACAAAATGTAAATATTCACCAGCACACCGTGGATCTTCAGTTGAGCCCAAACATTTTTTTTCGAAGAAATATAACATCACAAACAGAGTAGTGCAACTTTTTAGAGTCGCGCAAGACCTTCTCACCAGGCATGTGGTGTCCGAAACATTGCACTACTCTGTTTGTGATGTGATCTTCA
This sequence comes from Aquarana catesbeiana, assembly GCF_042186555.1. NCBI lineage: Eukaryota > Metazoa > Chordata > Amphibia > Anura > Ranidae > Aquarana > Aquarana catesbeiana. The sequence goes on from NC_133328.1 coordinate 88,278,067, forward strand.
AAAAAAAATACATTTGGACTCAATTGAAGATCCAAGGTGTCCTATTGAATTTTCACATCGTATAATGGTTACAATAGTATGAGTCTTTTTACAAAATTTTATGCAGACTATGATGGAAAGATGAACAAGTTTGGGCTATGTTCCTTTCAGGTATTTAGTTTTGAAATATATCCAGGAGTAAAATTAAAAATGTATTTAAAATATTTTATCAGCGAAAGGAAGGAATTACTCAGTGCATATGAAAGAGTGTGGCCTTACTGTGACCAAGCCCTGGTGTGTGGGACGAAACATGTCAGAGTGCGTGACTGGAGCAGGAACTGGCTGAGGCCACACTCATTTACATATAGGCGCCTACTCCCTTCACTGCAAGTGGTGAGGAGATCTTTATCTCAGCTTAGAGTAGTACTGCAAGTTATACTTGGATCACTAAAAGTATTTTATATTTCCCATATGGGGTATGAGCCTTATACTCCAACAAAGCCTATTGGTGTTTTCCAGCTGAGATATGACTACAAACCTGAATAGAAGGATCTCAAGTTACCTACATCACTGAATGGGACAGCTAAATGACTCTGAGTAGGGACACATTCCCCTCTTCTCCAAGTAGAGGCAGTACTGTCTAGATCACTGGTGTCCAACCGGCAACTCAAGATGGCTCTGATTGCAGCCCAACACGAAATCATAAACTTACTTTAACCACTTGACCTCCGGAAGGTTTTATCCTTCCTGACCAGGCCATTTTTTTTGCGTTACTTTAACTGACAATTGCACGGTCGTACGACACTGTGCCCAAATAAAAAGGTTGTGGTTTTTTCCCATAAGCGTGTATTGATTGGGAAGGTGTCAGGAAGGCTCTGTCAGAAGACAGAATAATAGACGCAGAAGAATCCCTGTTCCCCCGAATGCCTGGAAGAAAAGGGGCCCCGCCAGGCTGGGGCCCCGTCTCCCGGAAGTGGGGAACGGTACCTGTCAAAAACAGGTACCCGTTCCCCCCTCCCCCCTGAAAGGTGCCAAATGTGGCACCGGAGGGGGGGGGTGAGACAGATAAGCGAAAGTTCCACTTTTGAGTGGAACTCCGCTTTAAGAAACATTTGAGTGAATTAATGTGGTTGTAAATCCTAACATATACTCAGTGAAGGGACTATCCTCAGGTAATACACAGAGATTAAACAAATCCCCCTATGAGGGAGACAAGGTATATGGAGCTACATCTCTGAATAATGATGCATCCTTCCTAATCAGCTAATCACTTTACCACAGAAACACATGCCAGACACGGTGACTATCGCCTGAAATACATAATTTTATATTTTGAAAGCCTCCTCTTATATAATTTCCCAATAATACTTTAACTCCAACTAAAGAGGATCCATACCCTCCTTTCATAATAATATATCCAACAATATTTTAATGCAATGCTTTTTCATATGTCTATGGCGAATTGTTGTATAACCAATTTTGTTATCTGGTTACTTGTATACCTGTTTCCTGAAATAAATAAAAAAAAAAAAAAAAAAAAAACAAATCCCCCTACATAAGTTGTACCTGTTTATCAGCAGCCATCTCTCCTTTTCAACACCCTAAAGCACACATTTTACACAGCATTTTTGAGCTTCAGAAAGCAGGGGGCAGGTATCTGATGTCACAAACTACAGAGCATACAGTAGGGAGCTTAGTGTAATCTGAGACCTGGGAGTAGGGACAAGGCACATCCCCCTCTACACAGTCACATAGGGGAACATTCACAGCTGAGGCTGTCAATCACCCTTTGTGCGTTGGTGGGGGGACAGGGCCATCCCCCAGGATTCTGTGGTGTCGCCATTACCTGTCACAAGTGACTCATGCAGATAGCAATAAGAAGAGAATGCAGATAGGAACCATACCAAGAGCTTTGGGTTGAGGCAAGTACACACTATAGAGGAATATGCTTTGCTCATTTTTCATTTCAGAAGTTTACAACCACTTTAACCTAAACGTCTGCAATTTGAATGTCTAAGTGTTATCTCTACTGAGATTGTTACTTTCAGGATACAGTCAGGCTCGGTTCACACATGGGCGGCACGACTTGCAGGTCGCCTCAGCGAGGCGACCTGCAAACGACTGCCGGGGCGACTTGCGAGACGACTTCTGCATAGAAGTCTATGCAAGTCGCCCCAAGTCGCCCCCAAAGTAATACAGGAACCTTTTTCTAAGTCGGAGCGACTTGCGTCGCTCCGATTAGAACGCTTCCATAGCACAGAACGGGAGGCGACTTGTCAGGCGACTAGGTCGCCTGACAAGTCGCCCCAGTGTGAACCGAGCCTAACTGTTTTTGATAAATAATCTAGGAATTTTTACAGCAACCAATAAAAGTTAAAAGACAACTCATATTGCATTGCTCGCACTAACAAATGTAAGACTAAAGTTTCTGGTTGATTTATATTAATAAGAGAATCTTTTTTTCTTTAAAGCTTATCAGAGCACAATTTTTATTATCAAACTTCTGCATAAGATGGTATATAAGTGCTCTGCCCAATCTGTCTATCTGATTGATTTTGTGTCCACTTTTCACAGCCCCCTTCTCTGCAGACTGTCTGAGTTCTGTAGTTTCTTTTTTTTTTCAAACCTGCTTTAATCTTCACCTGCTTTCAACTTGAAACCTGCTTTTCAGTTATAGCATTGGCATTCAGGCTTCTTGATGTAAAGGTTCTTTTTTTTTTTTTTTTAAGGAACATACGCCATATATACACATATACATACAAAATCTTGTATGCAGGTTTGGATTTGCTCAAGGCTACCAATACTTAGATTCAGCACAGAGGCACTGACATAAATAACGTATTATGTAACCAGAGATTAGGAGTGGTTGGGCTAATGAAAGTCGAAAACAGCATTTTATCCGCTTCAGCCCCAGAAGATTTTACCCCCTTTCTGGCCAGAGCACATTTTGCGATTCGGCAGTGCGTCGATTTAACTGACAATTGCGAGGTCGTGCGACTTGGCACCCAAACAAAATTGATGTTCTTTTTTCCCCACAAATAGAGCTTTCTTTTAGTGGTATTTGATCACCTCTGCGTTTTTTATTCTTTGTGCTATAGACAAAAAAATAGCGACAATTTTTTAACAAACGCAATATTTTTTACTTTTCGCTGTAATAAATAACCCCCAAAAATATATAAAAAACAATTTTTTTCCTCAGTTTAGGCCGATATGTATTCTTCTACATATTTTTGGTAAAAAAAAAATCACAATAAGCGTATATTGATTGGTTTGCGCAAAAGTTATAGCGTCTACAAAATAGGGGATAGTTTTATGGCATTTTTATTATTATTTTTTTTTTACTAGTAATGGCGGTGATCTGTGATTTTTATCGGGACTGCGACATTATGGCAGACACGTCGGACAATTTTGACACATTTTGGGACCATTGGCATTTATACATCGATCAGTGCTATAAAAATGCATTGATTACTGTAAATATATAACTGGCAGGGAAGGGGTTAACACTAGGGGGCGATCAAGGGGTTAATTGCGTTCCCTAGTGTGTGTTCTAACTGAAGGGGGGAGGGGACTGTGTAGCAGAGATGACAGATCGCTGTTCTTATTCTGTATGAACAAACGATCAATCTCTTCTCCCCTCAGAGAACCGGTAACTGTGTGTTTACACACACAGATGCCGGTTCTCAGTGTGTCCTGAGCGATCGCGGGAGCCCGACAGTGATTGCGACCGCCGAGCACTCACATCGGCTCCATAGGCGAGCAGGGGGCGCCTAGTGGCCAAAAAAGGAATTGACGTAACATAACGACAATTCGCGCAGCCGAGCCATGTTGCCGCAGTGCAACTGCGATGGCTGGTCGGCAAGCGGTTAAGATATAGATGCTGATGTCACACCCAAGGTGAGAAACTAAAGGACCAGACCCAGTTATCTACAGTGTGGGACGTTTGAATAGCAGGTTGGTGGAACAGAGGTTTTCAAACATATATCTGGGGTAGGACATTAATCTCTCTTCTCCTATCATAAAATAATGTAATATTTAGGATGTACTAATTAATAGATTTATTAATTGGACTTTAGCTTTAAAAGGGTTGTAAAGGTTCAGATTTTTTTAAAATAAAAATAACAAACATGTTATACTTACCTGCTCTGTGCAGTGGTTTTGCACGGAGCAGCCCCAATCCTCCTCTTCTGGGGTGCCCCCTGGCGCTCCTGGCTCCTCCCCTTTATTGGGTGTCACTGGATTTAATTGGCAGCAGCAGGAGCCAATGGCTCCTGCTGCCATCAATCTGTCCAATGAGATGAGAGCCAACGGCTGGACCCGCTGGGCTCGTGCACAGCGCTAGAACGAATGGACTCAGGTAAGGAAAAGTGGGGGTATGGGAGGGGGTGCTGCAGCAAAGAAGGTTTTTCACCTTAATGTTAAGGTGAAAAACTTTGAGATTTTACAACCACTTTAAAGTAGCTTTAATGTTAATGACTTTTCAAAAGTTGACCCATATGCAAAGAACTTGGAGTGCCACTCAAAGCACTACAAACCTTCCCTAACGATCCAAAGCACAAATGGGTACTAGCGTTCAAACAAGCTCATCCAGACTTCGTTATCTCTGTGGCAGGGCGGCCAAACCCCTTGGAAAAACAGGGCGGCCAGGGCCCCCTAAGTATGCATGGGTTATCCCCCCCCTGATGGCGGCCGGTCTCTGCCACCTTATTGGCTGAGACACAGCAGCCAGCCAGTAAGGAGGGAGCGGAGGGCGGGGCTGAGGCACGCTCTGTGTGTCTCATAGACACACAGAGTCAGCTTAGGAGTGAGCATGCATAAGTGCCCCTAGAGCAAGCAAGCAGGGGGAGGGAGAAGGAATACTGGTGGGGGACCCAAGAAGAGGAGGATCGGGGCTGCTCTGTGCAAAACCATTTCACAGCAGGAAAGTATTTCATGTTTGTTGTTAAAACAAAAGCTTTACAAACCCTTTAAGCTCCATGGGAGGGACGAAACATGTCGAAGGAGTGTAGTCAGTATGAGCTTAGGCTGAAACCTATCTTCATAGTGCATAAATGCGGCTGCAAGAAAAGTGGGCTTTAACGCCCAGCCTCCGCACAGATGCATTCAAGCCTTGTGTGCTGAGCGTGAGCTCACCGCTCCCAGCACAGTGACCGAGCTATCACCAACAGTTTTTTATTTACAGCTTTTGATTGGAAGTCGGCAAGATGGATTTCTTATCACATGACCTCTGTGAGAGCCAATCACAGTAGTCGTATGATATAAAAGCTCTGCATTAAACCCGGGAGGCACCATTAAAAGGTTAAAGGGATGCCTGGTAATCCTGCATTAAGTTCCTTGTTTGGGCATTTCCTGTTATGAGGTTAAACCTGTCTCCCAATAGTAATTCTGCATTGTCACTCTATCTTGATAACGACTCTAGGTGACAGTGCCAACATATATTGTGCAGTAATAGTGCTTTGTTTTTACGATCAGGAAGCCGGTCCCGAATAATGTGCAGCCAACACTGAAGCGAGTGCACAGATGCACAAGAAGTGGCTGAAAGAGGTTGAAGGGGAACAGCAGCATTGTTGTTTATGACTCATGGTACATTAGTAAACGGCATCCAGTAAGGGTTTAGATGTACTTTCATTATCTGCTTAACAAGCACTACCGCTAATAATTAAGGGGTCAGTCCACGCAAAATTGATATTGCAGTTTTTGGTAAATGCTAGAGAGTTAAATTGCCTGAAAACGCCTTTTATACCCCTTGGGGACTCTATTGGTAAAACAGAAACACCGGTCAGGAATCATGACAGAGATCTCACTTTTGGAGTATCCAAGACATGGCATGCAGGTACCATAAATACCACAACGCAGGAAGTGTAATGAGCAATATCATGATCTTTGTAGTAAGAGCCCTTTATACTAGAATTTAACACAAAGCTTCAAAGGGCAAATTGGGTAAAATTAAACAAATTTCACATTAACATAACATAGAACTTGCTGGAAATCTTTCCCCCGGTGCAATGCCAATTAATAATCAGTCACAAGGAAAAATAATACATTTACAGCATTTAATTAACTCAGCAGGAATCCAATTACAGTCCACTAATTATGGAGTCAATAACACTTATTCTTACTGTCTCAGTTGAGAATCTTAAAGACACAAGACTTCCAACATCTAATATACGGCTACGAGGCCTAATAGGTGAGAGAGCAAAAAATTTGGAGCCTTAATTTCTAAATATGTTTTCTCATTATGAATATGTGTCATTGATCATTTATTGGTAATTTGGCACTTAACGCAGCATTAACCACTTCAGCCCCGGAAGGTTTTACCCCCTTCCTGACCAGAGCACTTTTTACAATTTGGCACTGCGTCGCTTTAACTGCTAATTGCGCGGTCATGCAATGCTGTACCCAAACAAAATTTGCATCCTTTTTTTCTAACAAATAGAGCTTTCTTTTGATGGTATTTGATCACCTCTGCGGTTTTTATTTTTTGCGCTATAAACGGAAAAAGACTGAAAATTTTGAAAAAAAATGATATTTAATACTTTTTGTTATAAAAAAATCCAATAAACTCAATTGTAGTCATACATTTAGGCCAAAATGTATTCAGCCACATGTCTTTGGTAAAAAAAAAGTCAATAAGCATATATTTGTTGGTTTGCGCAAAAGTTATAGCGTCTACAAACTAGGGTACATTTTCTGGAAATTACACAGCTTTTAGTTTTTTGATCTCATTTCTTGAGGTGCTAAAATGGCAGGGCAGTACAACCTCCCCCCCCCCAATGACCCCATTTTGGAAAGTAAACACCCCAAGGAAATTGCCGAGAAGCATGTTGAGCCCTTTGAATATTCATTTTTTTGTCCCAGGTGATTGAATAATGACAAAAAAAAAATATTTTACAAAAGGTTGTCACTAAATGATATATTGCTCACACATGCCATGGTTATATGCGGAATTGCACCCCAAAATACATTTTGCTGCTTCTCCTGAGTACGGGGATGCCACATGTGTGGGACTTTTTGGGAGCCTAGCCGCGTACGGGGCCCCCGAAAACCAATCACCGCCTTCAGGATTTCTAAGGGTGTAAATTTTTTATTTCACTCCTCACTACCTACCACAGTTTTGAAGACCATAAAATGCCAAGATGGCAAAACCCCCCCAAATGACCCCATTTTGGAAAGTAGACACCCCAAGCTATTTGCTGAGAGGCATGTGGAGTCCATGGAATATTTTATATTTTGCCACAAGCTGCGGGAAAATGAAAAACTTTTTTTTTTTTTTTTTGCACAAAGTTGTCACTAAATGATATATTGCTCAAACATGCCATGGGCATATGTGGAATTGCACCCCAAAATACATTCTGCTGCTTCTCCTGAGTATGGGGATACCACATGTGTGGGACTTCTTGTGAGCCTAGCCACGTACAGGGCCCCGAAAACCAAGCACCGCCTTCAGGATTTCTAAGGGCGTAAATTTTTGATTTCACTCCTCACTACCTATCACAGTTTTGAAGGCCATAAAATGCTAAGATGGCACAAAACTCCCCCAAATGATCCTATTTTGGAAAGTAGACACCCCAAGCTATTTGCTGAGAGGCATGTGGAGTCCATGGAATATTTTATATTTTGCCACAAGCTGCGGGAAAATGAAAAACTTTTTTTTTTTTCCACAAAGTTGTCACTAAATAATATATTCCTCTCAAACATGCCATGGGCATATGTGGAATTGCACCCTAAAATACATTCTGCTGCTTCTCCTGAGTACAGGGATACCACATATGTGGGACTTCTTGGGAGCCTAGCCGTGTACGGGGCCCGAAAACCAAGCACCGCCTTCGGGATTTCTAAGGTTGTAAATTTTTGATTTCACTCCTCACTACTTATCACAGTTTTGAAGGTCATAAAATGCCAAGATGGCACAATCCCCCCCCCCCCCCAAATGACCCAATTTTGGAAAGTAGACACCCCAAGCTATTTACTGAGGGGCATGTTGAGTCCATGGAATATTTTATATTTTGCCACAAGTTGCGGGAAAATTAAAAACTTTTTTTTTTATTTGCACAAAGTTGTCACTAAATGATATATTGCTCACACAGGCCATGGGCCTATGTGGAATTGCACCCCAAAATATATTCTGCTACTTCTCCTGAGTATGGGGATACCACACGTGTGGGACTTTTTGGGAGCCTAGCCGCGTACGGGGCCCCAAAAACCAATCACCGCCTTCAGGATTTCTAAGGGTGTAAATTTTTGATTTCACTCCTCACTACCTATCACAGTTTTGAAGGCCATAAAATGCCCAGATGGCACAAACCCCCCACAAATGACCCCATTTTGGAGAGTAGACACCCCAAGCTATTTGCTGAGAGGCATGTTGCGTCCATGGAATATTTTATATTTTGCCACAAGTTGCGGGAAAATGACAAACTTTTTTTTTTTTTTTTGCACAAAGTTGTCACTAAATGATATATTGCTCACAGAGGCCATGGGCATATGTGTAATTGCACCCCAAAATACATTCTGCTGCTTCTCCTGAGTATGGGGATACCACATGTGTGGGACTTTTTGGGAGCCTAGCCGGGTACGGGGCCCCAAAAACCAAGCACCACCTTCTGGGGCGACAGCCATGCAGACCAATTTGATGCAGTGTGCTGCGTATGGTCTGAGCACTAACAGGCTGACCCCCCACCCCTTCAACCTCTGTAGCAATGCTAGCAGCACTCATAAGTCTATTTCCTAAAGACAACCTCTGGATATAACGCTGAGCATGTGCACTCAACTTCTTCGACCATGGTGAGGCCTGTTCTGAGTGAAACCTGTCCTATTAAACCGCTGTATGGCCTTGGCCACCTTGCTGCAGCTCAGTTTCAGGGTCTTGGAAATCTTCTTATAGCCTAGACCATCTTTATGTGGAGCAACAATTTGTTTTTTCTGATCCTCAGAGAGTTCTTTGCCATTAGGTGCCATGTTGAACTTCCAGGGACCAGTATGAGAGAGTGAGAGCGATAACACCAAATTTAACACACCTGCTCCCCATTCACATCTGAGACCTTGTAACACTAACGAGTCACATGACACCGGGGAGGGAAAATAACTAATTGGGCCCAATTTGGACATTTTCACTTAAGGGTGTACTCACTTTTGTTGCCAGCGGTTTAGACATTAATGGCTGTGTGTTGAGTTATTTTGAGGGGATAGCAAATTTACACTGTTATACAAGCTGTACACCCACTACTTTACATTGTAGCAAAGTGTAATTTCTTCAGTGTTGTCACATGAAAAAATATAATAAAATATTTACAAAAATGTCAGGAGTGTACTCATTTTTGTGAGATACTATATATATATATATATATATATATATATATATATATATATATATATGGCCCTATCACATTGATCTCCCTTTCAGCCAGTGGCAGCTGGTGTTTTTTTTGGGGGGGGGGTGGCAAATAACCCCACCCGCTCGATCAGACGGGGGCACCCACTGCCCCCCTCGGTTCCCCATGGGCAGTGTTGGTCGGTCGGTCAGTCATCCAGCCCCGCACTTACCCCATCTAGGTTACGGGCGGGCAGTGTTGCCAACACCCCGAAGTGAAATTTACTGCCAGAATACAAAAATTTACAAACAGCACCACTTTTTTACTGACAAAACAAAATGTGTTGCATTTACTGACAGATCCACATTCTTTACTGACACTGCAAAAAAGTACCTAAAATTACTGTTTTTAGTGCTAAGCAGTGCAAATATCAATATGTGAACTATAAACACATCGCTAGTGCTATTAGCAATGTGTTTAAGTTAAACAAAAGTCAAAAAACATATTTCTCCATTGACATGAAGGTCAGGTTACTATAACCCAGCCAGCAGAGAGATCCCCCTTACATCAGAGTCTGCAGGATTCCCCATTAGAGTGCAAGGGAATTCTTATGTAAAGGGGAACGCTGCAGATCATGATGTAAGGAGGAACTCTGATGTGGGGGGGGGGCTCTGGTGAATAGAGACCACCTTCCACAGAGTAAATACACTAAGGTAAGGGGGGTTACTAATATAGGGGGGAATCTTTATATTAGTGCTCCCTTACATTATTGTATTTACTCCCCTCCTTACTTCAGTGACCCCCCTCAGACTGGCCTGGTGGCGCTGTCACTGACCTCCTCTCAGGTGCACCGTGCAGGCCTCAGTCAGACGGCTCCATCTTGGCGGCTCTGGTTTTATTCTATAGTCTCCTCTCCATATTCCACACATGTCTGTCTCTTCCTGTAACCCCCATCCCGGCGACGTTCCCACTTTTGACTCCTTTCTAGGATCCCCTCAGAGACTGCAGACATGATAAAAGACAAGAGATGGTCAGAGGCTGCAGACATGATACAGGAGGTGGACAAAGGCTGTGGACATGATACAGGAGGTGGACAGAGGCTGCGGACAGACTCCAGGAAGGGGACAGATGCTGCAGACATACTACAGGAGGTGGACAGAGGCTGTGGACAAATTACAGGAGGTGGACAGAGGCTGCGGACATACTACAGGAGGTGGACAGAGGCTGCGGACATACTACAGGAGGTGGACAGAGGCTGCGGACATACTACAGGAGGTGGACAGAGGCCGCGGACATACTACAGGAGGTGGACAGAGGCTGTGGACATACTACAGGAGGTGGACAGAGGCTGCGGACATACTACAGGAGGTGGACAGAGGTTGCGGACAGACACCAGGAAGGGGACAGATGCTGCAGACATACTACAGGAGGTGGACAGAGGCTGCGGACATACTACAGGAGGTGGACAGAGGCTGTGGACATACTACAGGAGGTGGACAGAGGCTGCAGACATAATACAGGAGGTGGACAGAAGCTGTGGACATAATACAGGAGGTGGACAGAGGCTGCGGACATACTACAGGAGGTGGACAGAGGCTGCGGACATACTACAGGAGGTGGACAGAGGCTGCAGACATAATACAGGAGGTGGACAGAAGCTGTGGACATAATACAGGTGGTGTACAGAGGCTGCGGACATATTAAAGGAGGTGGACAGAGGCTGCGGACATACTACAGGAGGTGGACAGAGGCTGCAGACATAATACAGGAGGTGGACAGAGGCTGCGGACATGATAGTGTCCTCCTCACCCCCTCACAGTAGCCTCCTCCTCTGTCCACCATCATATTACTTCTCCACATCATCAGTGTGCTGTGTCCTCCTCCTGTGCCCCTTTCACCTCTCCACGGGTCAGGGCAGCACAGTAATATGATGGTGGACAGAGCACATTAGTCTTTGCCCCCTGCATGCCACGGCTTCACTCTCCCGGCTCCCAGTAATATCCTCCTCTCACTCTGTCTGTCCCCTTTTTGCTATATCCCCCCACTATGGCGAGTCTCGATCGTCTATTCAAAAATGGCGCCGGGTGGCGCCATTTAGTTATTGCGCATGTGCCACCCGGCCAAGCGTGTACGAGCTTTCCCGAGCCTGGCCGGCTTCGGAAAGGCGCATGCGCAGTTGCATGGTCGGCTCGCGGCCATCTTTTTTATGGGCACCGATGCCAGTAACGGACTTTAACAGGAAGCCCGAAAAAGGGGTTAAATTTACGGGCTGTCCGTAAATCTATGGGCGGTTGGCAACACTGCAGGTGGGCGACGGGCAACGCTTGCGGCTACCATCGGGTCTTTTCCTCCTCTGCATCATGTTGGGTTCCGCCGTGCATCTCCTCCCTCCTCCTCCTGGGCGTCCAATCCCCTGTGCTTTCAGCCAATCAGGTGACGGGTCTCAGGACCCACTTGCTGATTGGCTGGGAGGAGGATCAGTGTTTCAATAGCGAATATTCATTCACTATTGTAACACACCTGGGTGGGCTCGGTTTGCAGTGCTCTGAACCCCGAGCCCACCCTATTTTGAAGCCTACGTTGAAGCCTATTAGAGCCTCTGGCTCTAATCACGTGCTTCAAAAACACTCCCCCCATTGGAATTCATGCGTCCGGCGTCCTGCATGGGGGTAGGACGCATGAATGGGGGGGCGGGGCCCTTGTGCCCTTAATGGATGGGCCGCCCCTGCTGTCGGTACAGTGAAAGAGATGTGCATAAGCACTTCTTTTATGGCAGAGCTGGTAAGAGGGAGATCTTTCACATCTCCCCGCCTGCACACAGTGTGAATATGCTAATGCGCTCAAGGTGATTAGGGTGTGCCCAGGCACACCCTGCACACTCTGTGCGCACGCCTATGCATACAGTATAAGTATAACCATTGACATGAAAGCATGCAATGCAAAGGGAGGACCAAAAACATATACCGTCATATAAATACAACACATTATTTATTGTCTGGTGAGAAAAAAAAATTACCTAACAGCTGGAATGTGTTTGGGTTTTTCTTCAGAAAGAAACTGCAGCACCCAGAGAAAAGCCAGACACATATGAAGAGATAACCCCCATGGTGGGATAACCCCCATGATTTTAGCCCTGTAATGCCACAGCACTAAGCACTGAGTTCATATGCTACAATACAGTAGAACTAGTAGATGAAAAAGCATAAGAAATAAAGAGATAATGACTAACCCTTGTAATAGCAATAGAGGCAATAGTAGTAAATTAGTAGTAAAACTGATATGTTGTAATAGTATTTGCTTTATTTCAAAGGGTAGCAGCAGTGAGACTAATATGAATGGTTCATTGTAAAGTGCCGCGTCTTACAATATAGTAGTAGCAATAGTATTAGCATTAGTTTTGGTTTTAGTGATAATAAAATGTAAGGCATCTGCTCACTTTTGGATGCGTTTTTACATGTGTGTGTTGACTCATGTTGCATGAAGCATAACCATTTATTTTTAATGGGCCCATAACAGGCTGTGCTTGCCTCATTTTTCCAGCGCATCACAAAGGCCATGCAATTTTTTGGGTTGTGTATAAACACTAAGGTGCCATTGAAGGCAAATGGTAATGCATCGTGATGGGCATAATAACGCACATGCCGTACAACACACTCAGAAATGTGTTCAGGGCCCCTCAGTTTTTCACTTTATAAAAAAAATGAATTTGTTTGTGGATTGCTATCAGTTCAGAACAGCTTTGAATGCAGTTAATTTAGCATTTTAAAGTGATACCAAAGGCTTAGGGGGAGATTTACTAAAACTGGAGAGTGCAGAACTTGGTACAGCTCTGTATTCTAACCAATCAGCTTCCAGGTTTTATTGTCAAAGCTTAAAGGGGTTGTCTCGGCTCTTGATTGGATAGATTGATAGTAGCGCAGCCATTGGCTCTCGCTGCTGTCAATCAAATCTGGGCCAAGTCCGGCATTCTGCGTCTATGGAAGCAAATGCTGGACTCGGAGAGCGCTTCTCCTAGGGGGTTATACGATGCAGGGAGGAGTTACCAGAGCTGCCAGGGGAACCCAGAAGTTGAGGATCGGGGGTCACTGTGCAAACAAACTGCACAGTGGAGGTCAGTATGACATGTTTGTTATTTAAAACAAAACAATCAATTGAAAACATTTGTTACCCCATCACTTCATATTTCTGATATGTGTCTGTTGTACCATGTACTTGTATGATAAAGTGTCCTGTTCACTTTGTATTGCTTCCTTGCTGTGTGAAATCCCTGATGTCCCTGCTAGTTCCCTTGTTTTTCTACTGACCACACTAAGCAGGAGAGTACATCATGGTCCATTCTATAGTTGTGCTGGGAACTCCCTGCCTGCCTGCTCTCCTCCAATGATCAGACTTGTCCTGACATGCCCCTGCTATACAGCCATTCACTGAGAAGACCAGTGTGCTGTTGCTTCTCCTCCCACGAACTCTTATGCAGGGAAGGTACTCACTTATTAAAAAGGGGAAAAGACATTTATAATGTTTTTTTTTATATCTGTACAAAAATGTTTTGCCTTCCATTTCTATTTTAACCTGAATGGGTTTACAATCACTTTAAAGTGGTTCTAAAGCCTCAAGGTTTTTTTTATCTTAAAGTGGATGTAAAGCCTCACATATACCCAGTGAAGTGAACAGCTTTAGATGATACACAGAGATGAAACAAATCTCCCTACATAAGTTGTACATGTATAGCTGCTGTCTTCAGCTTTATATATTCTTTAGAAAATGCAGATCAAGTTAGAGATTTCCTCTTCCTGTTAAGCACTGGGAGTGGATTCTTGGCATACAGCCAAGACAGCTGATTGGAGTAAAGGCACACACCCCCACTCCACATAGGTAGAGACTTGCAGAGCTGTGCTGTGACAAGTCAAGTTCTCTGCTAATCTATTTATAGCAACCTTCCTCAATGCAAATTTCGGGCTGGTTTTATCTTGGTTGACAGAGAACTTGTCAGAAGTTATCATGCTGATAACAGAGCAATGAAACAACATAAACACCCAGGGCTGTGAAGAGAGATAAGAAAACACTACAGATATATGTGCTTAGGTCAAATTTCATGGATCAGGTTTACATCCACTTTAATGCATTCTATCCATTAAGGTAAAAACCCTTCTGTGCTGCAGGAGCCCCGCAGCCCACCCCCCAATTGCTACCTGAGCCTGATCCAATCCAGCGATGTATATAAGAGCTTTTGCCACTGTCTCCCTCCTCATCGGCCAGATTTTAAGCAGCGGCAGCCATTGGCTCCTACTGCTGTCAATCAATTGCCGTGATGAGGGAGCGGGAGGGTGGAGCCGAGTCGCCCTGTCTATATCAATAGACGCAGACTGGGTGGCTCGGGAGCGAGCATGTACAGGTGCCTCCAGGGAGAGTAGTTTTCCCCAGGGGAAGAGGGGGCCTGAGAGCCTACTAGGATCCCCAAAAAAGGAGGATCAGGGCTGCTCTGTGCAAAACTATTGCACGAAGCAGGTAAGTATGATATGTTTGTTATTGAAGGTTTATTCAGTCCTGGCTGCAATATCCATTGTCAGGGTGACTCCTTTCTCTTGAAGGTTTCTATAGAGCCACCCTTCTGCGTGTGCTCCTTACTGGTACTAGTGGTCAATGGATGTACATCCATACTAACACACAGTCCAATGCAAGCCACCCCCCTCCTCCAAGCTGATTGGCTGCTGTCACTTGTGCTGTTTTCTGTGACTTGGGAAAGTGCATGCTCCCACCCAAAATGAAGTTTGGTGAAGCAGCACTTAGGGAGCAGGAGCCAGCAGTGGTGAATAGGGACTAGGTAAGTGTTTGTGCACGATTACATTGTGGGGAAGGTGTACCACACTGCTTAGCATGCATGGATTTAAAAAAAAGGAATGTTGAATTTTGCTCTGAATAACACATACTGGACCCTGGTATATGTGATTACATTGCATGTGATTAGACAGTGTAGCTATCAGAAATAGCAGCAAAGGATTAGATGGATTTTAAATGAGAGCTGCAGCAATATAAAGCAATTTTATTTGATTCATAGGGAGAAAAAGCAGACCTTCTCCTTTTTATTTCATGTTTTCCACCTAAAATGCTGCCTTACATAATATAGTATCTTATACTCTACCAGAGCGTCTTCAATCTGTGATGTAGATTCCCTTGGCATCCTTTTTCGATGAGGTAATGAAGTTGGACACATTTTTCTAGGTAGAGCCCTGCAGAATGATGTCAGCCACATTTTTTTTACTTCAGAAAATTGATGAAGAGAGGTTTTTGCAAATGGATTGGCTGGTATCCTCCAGAACATTTGGAATGTGATCATCATAATGGAAGGACTTTAAAATGATTTAACATGTAGTGTCTCTTCAAAGTTTTCTATCCTGTTGGCATCTACGGTGGCATGTATTAAAGGAGAACAGGATGGAAAATGAAGTTGGAGTCAAATTTTGGATTATAGTTGTCCTTGCTCAAAGTGATCCTTTCCATGAGTAAAGCACTGCCGACAAACCAACTTTTCAGGGTATCTTTCCGGACCCCATATAATAGCACTGGGCCAATCAGGAGACACCTACCACAGCGATATGGGATCGGGGGAGTGAGTCAAATCCTCCCCCTTTGCCAAAATGTGCTGGGTGAAGGAGGAGAAGGTAAAGTGCACCTGTGCCCAGACAAGCTATATGTAGCACCCTCTAACTAGGTGCTAGTGTACATATTTGCAAGACCCCTTTCACATTGGGGCATTTTTCAGGCGCTTTTGGGCTAAAAATAGTGCCTGTAAAGTGCTTTAAAAACGCCTCCCCTGCAGCCTCAATGTGAAAGCCAGAGTGCTTTCACACTATGGCACTGCACTGAAATGAATGGGCACTGCTGCCGAAGCACCTGCAATGCGCTTCGGCAGCGGCGCTACATGGGCGCATTTAACCCTTTATTTGGCCTCTAGTGGGGGTTAAAATCGCCTCGCTAGCGGCCGAAAAGTGCCACTAAAATGACGGTAAAGCCCCGCTAAAACTAGCAGCGTTTTACCATCAACGTCCGCCCCAGTGTGAAAAGCAGCCTTAGAGTAGGTAAATTGGCCTGGCTGAGAGCCAGGCCTGAGTTGAATCTGGGTCAGGGCTGAGTGACTCAGGGAGGCTGAATGACTTAGCAAGCAGCACCTCTAGTAATTCCCCCTGCTCTCTGGAACCTTGGAGAAGCTTTCAGGAGTAGAGGGTGGAGTCTAGGAGGAGCTGCTTGGAATATTGATGAGGGCCCCAGCCAATCCCCAGAAAAGTGGGCTGGCAGGGGGGGCACCTCTTAAAAACTCATGAGTCATACCAGCGGGGCAGTTGGGTGGAAGATGAAGTGCTGAGGAGGCTGTTGGCGGCCCTTGAGCGTGCCCCCTAGTTTGGGGGGGAGGGTGACCTTGGGCTTGGGGCTTGGGTGCAGGAAGGACCCTCTACAACATATGAAGGAATCCTTTCCTGGAGGCACGGAAGCAAGTGTGAGGACAGCAGAAGCAAGTCAGCATGTCCATGAGATCTCCTGAGAAGTCAGCCGGGTGGGCTAGTGAGTGAGTAGTCTGGGAGGACTGTGGAGAGAGGGCCCCAGTGAAAGGGCAGCTGCAGCCAGGCGGGCTGGCAGTGCCTGAATAGGTGGTGCTGGGATCAGTAGCCACAGGGATGTAAGCTGGACACTGGACTTTGCTACACAACCAAGGGCCCCGGGGGCCCTGCCTATAAAGGGCTATTGCTAAAAGTCTGACTGAGTTCTCTGTGTCAGATTAACCATCAGTGTGCCAGCTGGAGTTTTGCAAGAAAGATTAGTGCTGGAGGAAGAGAAGGTGTGTATATAGACTGTGCATAGAAGAAATTGTCCCTGAAGTTGACTGAAGTAAAGTGGGTATCCCATAATCTTCCCAATCCCTATCCAAGTTTTATCCCCTCAATAAAATAACAAAACAATGTACTGGACTGTTTTATGACTCTGGGAGACAGTGGAAATTCAGTGTTCCTGGCTGTGCAGGGTGGGGGATTCCATTTTACTTGTCGCTCCTACGTGGGGTGCGCTACATATAAAAAGGCATTGTCACCTTGCCCATGCAGGTTTTGGCTTTCCCCAAGCCTTTTACACTTACCTTACTTTACAGTCATCTTCAGACACCATCATAGGGGAGCAAGTCTTATGCTCCTATTTACCCAAAAGCAACAGGTAGTGTCGCCAGCTGCAGAGAAGGAAGAAGCTGTGAGGGAGCACAGGTATGGTACTTATATAAAAAAAGAAATTGCGCTAGGTGCTAAACAGAAATGATGATAATAATGAAAATAAAGAACCGTGAAGGAAATCCTGCAGCTAAAACACCATAACCCTAATACAAGGGCACATGAAAAACATATCAAAAAGGACAGTGTAGCGCTGGACTAGTGATAAAGTGAACATATATATTATAAACACGTGTAAATTATTGTATTGTATTATTGTATTGTGACCTAAAATTATTAAGTCATAAAATTAGAATACAATAGTGAAAATCAATAAATAATATTAGCTGGTGTGAAACCATACCCTAAAAAGGTGTATGCAAGATAGAACACAAGTGCAAAATAATAAAAATAAAGTTCATAAATGTGATGAGTGAAAAGACAAGTCCAATGCAGGGTCCGGAGTTACATGGTCCACCGCTAGTACAGCCCGCCACCAGATGATAAAGTTGGAGGCTTACCAGAGAGCCTGCGACTGCCCTTACTCAGGGGGGTCAAAACAGGCTTAGTAGTGGAAGATGGACTCCTGGAGATGTCTCGCAATAGATTCCTTAGGTTGTCCTGCCGGTCTCCTCGCTAAATGGCTGGTCCGCAGTAACGGGGGCACCAGTGTAGAGGGAATACTCCCAGGGGTTCCTTCCAGTGCTTTCACAGAGACACTGGTCGCGGGCTGTACTAGCGGTGGACAATGTAACTCCGGACCCTGCATTGGCTTTTTTGTGGACTTGTCTTTTCACTCATCACATTTATGAACTTTATTTTTATTATTTTGCACTTGTGTTCTATCTTGCATACACCCTTTTAGGGTATGGTTTCACACCAGCTAATATTATTTATTGATTTTCACTATTGTATTCTAATTTTATGGTTTAATAATTTTAGGTCACAATACAATAATTTACACGTGTTTATAATATATATGTTCACTTTATCACTAGTCCAGCGCTACACTGTCCTTTTTGATATGGTACTTATATGTTTGGCTGAGTGATGCCCTTTCCAGAAACACTGTCACTTTGACCTGAAATGTCTCTTTAAAGCAAGCCCTCACTGATCTCTATAGTAGCAGTCATTGTTGAGCAATTCATCCTTAAAACCACAACAGAGACTCTAAAGTTAGGTTTCAGAGCAATTTAGGCCACTTTCACACTGGCAGAGTTCACCAGCTCCACTAATTCCTGCTGAGCAGGCAGATAACAGGTCTGTGTCCGCTCAGCTGATGCAGAGTGGACATGGACACAGCCCACTGTCCTCTACGGGATATCCATTTCCATCTTAATGTCATCAGATCTGATCTGCCAGACGGATGAGGAACAGATCCTCATCCATCTGATTTAGTGGACATGTTGGTTGACATCCGCTGCTCCATAAAGGGCCACTTGCATTGTAAATGTCCACGAATCTGATGGTTTGGAGAGGAGATGTGTAGCTGGGCTTGCTGGAAATAGAGCATGCTAGCTGGGTGACACACCAGCCAAAGTGCATTTTAAAGGCCAGACACCATTACAGATTCCACAGGGCTGCCTGTAGGGAAAGGACGGTGCTGTTTGTTCAATTTTACTTTTTGAATATTTACAAGTTTGTAATTTTAACTTTAATACAATACTTTCATTTTATGTATATGCTCTTAATATGCATAAGGCAGTGACTAGTTTTCATTACACCTAGTTTAACCACTTGCCTACCAGGCACTTACACCCACTTTCTGCCCAAGCCATTTTTCAGCTTTCAGTGCTGTCGCACTTTGAATGACGCGGTCGTGCTACACTGTACCCAAACAATTTTTTATCATTTTCTTCACACAAATAGAGCTTTCTTTTGGTGGTATTTAATCACTGCTGGGTTTTTTTATTTTTTACAAAAAAAAAAGACCAAAAATTTTGAAAAAAAAATGTTTTTTACTTTTTTTCTGTCAGTAAATTTTGTAACTAAGTAATTTTTTGCCTTCACTGATGTGCGCTGATGAGGTGGCACTGATGGGCACTGATAGGCTGAACTGGTGGGCATTGATGAGGTGGCACTTATGGGCACTGATGAGGCGGCACTTATGGGCACTGATTATTTGGCACTGATATGTGGCACTGATTAGCACTGATAGGCGGCACTGATGGGCACTAATAGGCGGCACTGGTGGGCACTGATAGGCGGCACTGGTGGACACTGATAGGTGGCACGGATAGGCGGTACTGATGGGCACTGATGAGCATTGATGGGTGGCACTGATGGGCGACACTGATGGGCATTGATTGACAGCAGTGATGGGCATTGATGGGCAGCACTGATAGGTGGTCACAATATGCAAGTGTAGGCACAATAACTGAAAAAAAGCAGTAAAACAACCCTTATTCCATACGATAAATAAAAAGGAACAAGTCAATTATTGTAAACATAAACTATAAAAATTATAAAAACCATCTCAGGTTATAAAATATTCCTAAACAATGGCATAAAATGTATATATATGTATAATAAACCACGTATGTACAGGAAAGTCCAAACCAGGACAGAGTCCACATGTAGGGCTGCCTTCAATGGGAACTGAAACTGGGTTCCAAATCCTGAGCACTGATAGGTGGCACTGATTGCCAGCACTGACTGGCATCGCTAATGGGCACTGATTGGTGGCACTTGTGGGCAGTGGTGGGCACTGATTGCTGACAATGGTGGGCACTAATAGCTGGCATTGGTGGGCAAAGGTGGGCACTGATTGGTGACACTGTAGTGCACTATTGTAATCAGGGCACTGATGATCAGTGCTCTGATTACATTCCTCGATGTCCCGCTGTGAGGAGATGCCGCTGATTGGCTCTCCTCTCCTCACACTCTGTCAGTGTGAGGCGAGGAGAGACGATTACCGGCACTTCCTTGTTTACATGTGACAGGCTGTGATTGGACACAGCCGATCACATCGTTAAAGAGCCAAGGACGCGGCTCTTTACAGAGATCGGGGTCGCACCGTGTCTTAGCAGCATGGCGCGGCAGCAAGAGCAGCCGTTCTGGGACGCCGTCGTATAATGTCGCTCCAGAACGAGAGCCGCACCATCCTGCCGTCATTTGACAGTGGGCAGGAGGCAAGCAGTTAAAGAGGAAACTGGCTTTTTTATTAAAAAGAGCACCCCCCTGGAAACATCCCTGTCAGCCTATTCTACGAAATAGTGAGTTTAAACTAGAGCAACCTCTAACATGAAAAATGAACAAAGCATATCCTTCTATAGTGTGTACTTGCCTTAATCCAAAGCACTGTGTGTGATTTCTGTCTGCTGCCTCATTCTTCTGTTACCTGAGTCAGTTCTGACAGATTGTGATGACTCTGTGTAATGGAGGGGGGTGGGTGGGAAGCTACAATACACAGCCTGTGATTGATGGCCTCAGCTGTGCATGTTTCCCTCCAGATTATATAGAGGTGAATGCATCCTTTCCATCCACTCAGGTCTCAGATTACACTAGCTTTCCTCTCTGAGTTGTGCAGTGTGTGACATCAGATACCTGCCCCCTGCTTCTGGAAGCTCAGATAAGCTGCCTAAATTCTGGACTAAATTCAGTGCGTTTTACCTGCGCCGCAGGTGATTATGCTGCCTTTGCGATCTGCATGCGGGTGCCAAAGAATTGTTGATGGCACCCCAAACACACCCTCGCAAGTGCAGCGTTTCTGAGCATGAAATCATATGCTATCACAATACCATGCCATGTGGTGCAATGCATTATGAAAAAGTAGTGCACTACTTTTTCTGCATTCTAGTGCATTTTGTTGCCTATTAAAATAAATAGGCTGCAAAACTTGATTGCACAGGAACGTGCATGTTTGAACACTGCGTTCCGGTGTGAACCAACACTGAATATCTGTTAAAATATACAACATGGTCCTCATAAAGTTTGCAGAACCCAGGGTTATGCTAACACATTACTTTTCATGCTGCACTTCATATGGAATAATATAGCTGCTGCTAGGTATGAAACAGAAGCAACATCACACACCCCCAAGTAACCAACATGGTGGCAAGCAGGAAGATATGTTGAATTGCAGGTTCCTGAGCCCCCCTTGCTCTGAGCCCACCAACACCCACAGCAGCCCCATAATAGGATAAGGGGCCGTGCAATGGGTAGCTAGGTATAAGTTAGGCAGTTTTTCCTATAACAGATATACAGTATATCACAAAAGTGAGTACACCCCTCACATTTTTGTAAATTTTTTTTATTATTATTATTATTATACAGGTTTTATATAGCGCCAACAGTTTGCGCAGCGCTTTACAACATGATTCTATCTTTTCATGTGACAACACTGAAGAAATGACACTTTGCTACAATGTTCAGTAGTGAGTGTACAGCTTGTATTACAGTGTAAATTTGCTGTCCCTTCAAAATAACTCGACACACACCCATTAATGTCTGTCTGGCAACAAAAGTGAGTACACCCCTAAGTGAAAATGTCCAAATTGGGCCCAATTAACCATTTTCCCTCCACGGTGTCATGTGACTCTTTAGTGTTACAAGGTCTCAGGTGTGAATGGGGAGCAGGTGTGTTCAATTTGGTGTTATCACTTTCACTCTCTAATACTGGTCTCTGGAAGTTCAACATGGCACTTCATGGCAAAGAACTCTCTGAGGATCTGAAAAAAAGAATTGTTGCTCTACATAAAGTTGGCCTAGGCTATAAGAAGATTGCCAAGACCCTGAAACTGAGCTGCAGCACGGTGGCCAAGACCATACAGCGGTTTAACAGGACAGGTTCCACTCAGAACAGGCCTCGCCATGGTCGACCAAAGAAGTTGAGTGCATGTGCTCAGTGTCATATCCAGAGGTTGTCTTTAGGAAATAGACGTATGAGTGCTGCCAACATTGCTGCAGAGGTTGAAGGGGTGGGTTAGCCTGTCAGTACTCAGACCATACGCCGCACACTGCATCAAATGTCACACCCTGGTGGTCTGCATGGCTGTCGTCCCAGAAGGAAGCCTCTTCTAAAGATGATGCACAAGAAAGCCCATAAACAGTTTTATGAAGACAAGCAGACTAAGGACATGGATTAATGGGACCATGTCCTGTGGTCCGATGAGACCAAGATAAACTTACCTGGTTCAGATAGTGTCAAGTGTGTGTGGCGGCAACCAGGTGAGGAGTACAAAGACAAGTGTATCTTCCCTAAAGTCAAGCATGGTGGTGGGAGTGTCATGGTCTGGGGCTGCATGAGTGCTGCCGGTACTGGGGAGCTATAGTTCATTGAGGGAACCATGAATGGCAACATGTACTGTGACATACTGAAGCAGAGCATGATCCCCTCTCTTCAGAGACTGGGCCACAGGGCACCATTCCGACATGATAACAACCCAAACACACCTCCAAGACGACCACTGCCTTGCTAAAGAAGCTGAGGGTAAAGGTGATGGACTGGCCAAGGATGTCCCCAGACCTAAACCCTATTGAGCATCTGTGGGGCATCCTCAAACGGAAGGTGGAGGAGCGCAAGGTCTCTAACATTCACCAGCTCCGTGATGTCATCATGGAGGAGTGGAAGAGGACTCCAGTGGCAACCTGTGAAGCTCTGGTGAACTCCATGCCCAAGAGGGTTAAGGTAGTGCTGGAAAATAATGGTGACCACACAAAATATTGACACTTTGGACCAAATTTGGACATTTTCACTTAGGGGTGTACTCACTTTTGTTGCCAGCGGTTTAGACATTAATGGCTGTGTGTTGAGTTGTTTTGAGGGGAAAGCAATTTTACACTGTTATACAAGCTGTACACTCACTACTTTACATTGTAGCAAAGTGTAATTTCTTCAGTGTTATCACATGAAAAGATATAATAAAATATTTACAAAAATGTGAGTGATGTACTCACTTTTGTGAGATACTGTATATGGGTGTTTTTCCTCTAAGCTAATCACAAGCAGAATAATACTGCTAAATAATCCAATATGTTCCAATAAAGGATTTTGTTCAGCTTTTGCAAACTTTACACGTTCAAATAGTGTTTGTTGGGCTTTACATACAATTATTTTCTAGCTATGGTCAAGGACATACTGCCATAGGTCATCAAACCTCTGCATTGGCACTTTCAGAAGGACGCTATGTCCTTCAATTGGTTAATACCAGTTATGCCATTTACATTTTCCTCTCTGATGTCCTCTACTACAAAGAATCATCTGGTCTCTAGTACATGTAGGAGAATGAGGAATTTCACTAAGAAAAGAAAGTGCATTTGGAAGTGCCTATATATAGTACACTGTCACCTCCACTTCATGTCCGTTACAGCAAAATGTTATTAAAAGAGACAACTGAGTGCATGCACTATAGACGGCTTTGGATGTAGAAAGAGAAGCAAGATTCAGAACTGAATAGGAATATTTCCTAAAGTTTGAAGACAACAAGGAAATATATTATTTCAATGTGATTGTTCTATTGTAAGCTATACTGAAGGGCACCTGTCTCAGGGCAGTCTGGCAGAAATTCACTTATTACACAAAATAAGATATTTTTGCCAAATCTGTCATGGTTCACATAAAAGAAATATAATGTTAGACAATTGTCACCCTCTTAAATTAAGATTTGTAGTGTCATTTGGACCGAAAAGCCCTAGCTTTCCACAATGGACTTGGATATTTTACCAATGGGTTTTACACTGCAACATACATGACAATGCCAAAATAATTTTATTACATAAAAAGTGATTTCTACGATATTTCAACCTACTTTTGACTATTAACTTCCAAGGACTCTTTAGAACCCTGGAGGCTAAATCTACCACTGGGGCTTAGAACTGAAATTTGGAATTGAGTCTAAATCTACCAAAAACTAATATTTTAGTTTCAGGCAGATGTACGAGTTAAATTCCCAGCAAGTTTATCTTTGAATGTCCAGCAGAAGCTTCCTCCACTATGGTGCCACTTTCCAGTACCTCCTCTAGCCCCATGGCACTGCCATTATAAGGATGCCACTTTCTCCCTGATACATAAGTTTTTGTTCCAGGGACTTTGGAAGGGGGACTTTGAATGCATGACTACATAAAAGAAATAAGAAGCATTTGAACTCAGGATGGGACAGGGTCTCAAGGGAATCAACGATAAAAAGAAATACTACCAAAATGTATAAGCAGTCAGATGTATGCAGGTAGCACTGTGTCTTAGGCCCCATTCACACCTGAGCCATAGGCGTGCGCACAGGGTGTGCCAGGTGTGCCTGGGCACGCCCTATTTGCCTTGTGTGCTGCATATTCCCCCCTGTTTAGACCACTGATATTTCATTCCCCCCCAAAAATGTTACACAAGCCCATAAATTTTGGGCAAAGAAAATTAACAAAATGACACTGTCCACTGCCCTACTGACACCATCAGTACAAATACACATGCATTTGTATTTTAGCTCTGGGGTGCACAGCCTAATGCAAGAGGCTGCGCACACCTATGACCTGAGCGTTTTGTAGCTTGAAGCCTGAAGCTACAAAACGTTGGAGAGGAAAAAATCAATTATTCTCTATGGAGATGGTTCACATCTCCACTCCAAAATGCCTGAAGGCAGAAGCTCCAAAACACCTGAAGCTCAAACAAGTTCTGGAAGCTCCACCCTATAGGTCCTATAGGTCCTGGGTGGAGCTATAGGACCTGACGTCACCACGCACCAGCTGGCTGGCCTGAGCCGCAGTTGTGTATTTTGTTTGAATTGTCTGTTATCGCTTGTCAAGATGTCAGTTGCCCATCATATGGAATAAAGGAACCTCTGATTTTAAATCTACTGCATTATGAAGCCCTTTCTCTTCCTTTTATAATTAACTTCACGAGTGCACCTACTCTGATACGGGTCCTATGGAGAGCATTGCAGCGTTTTGAATTGCCGGTGGAGGAGAGGATCCAGATGGATGTGTGAATTTACCGCCACTGCCTGAGTGATCCCTCCTGTATGTGCCCATAAGATCTCCGTAATAGAGATCCTACAGATCTGGTACGCGGCCCTCTGGCATTTCATTATTCCTTGGCTGTCTTGTGGGAGTATACGGTGAAAAGAACCATCTGCCTTCCTACCGAAGGACTTACTCCCAATGGTGTTATGCTGAATGTCATTCACTACGGACGTTTTTAACCTCTTCTATTCATTAATTAACACATGTTGATAATACATTTATTTTGCACATATTTGTTTGCACATTTTTTAGTTGCGCACTTAATTTAATGTTATAAAGGTTAACACTGTCCCAGTTGGGAAGAGTATGGTTTATTATGTTCCCGGGTTTTGCTTCTGGCTGGCTTTGCTGGATCCAACCCACTGGTTTCACAATGATATAAAAGGAACAGGGGTTCGCACCCAGAGACCCCCGAGTGGCGTAAGATCTTGAGACAGAGAGATGTGCTTCTCGTCACCGGAACCTGGATCGCCAGTGACATGCTGGGATAGGAATTTCCGCTGTTAGGGGAGACTGCTGGGACTTGCAGTGCTCCTTGAAGAAACCTTTTATGGACTCCACCAAGTATGGACTTTCATCCTGTGCAGGTATGCGGGGGCAGCCACAATTCTGAAGTTAGGAACTAGGAATGTTAGGAAGACTGCACTTTACATTGAACTGCTATCTTGTGATTCTCATCATGCCGCATTAAAAAGTAAAATTTCTGAAACTTTGCCTTTGCCTGGTCTGATGTTACTAAAGTGGTGTAATGCAAGTAACCGACACATATAGCCCCCAGTTCCTGTCAGCTATACACATTGGGGTATGAATATAACGGTACAAAAGTTTATACAGCGTGAAGATAAAGTGGTTACCAAGGGTAACAAAGGTTTCTCTAGCAGCCTGTCATAAACATGTACGTGTGACAGGAGAGATAGCCTCTTGCAGTGAGGGAGATGTTGTCAGCACCCTTCTGCAGCGATCCGTCTCCCATAGCAACAGGAGCAGATCTGCACCGCCAGGGCCCTCATCCTGTGCACAGGTACAGAAGAGGAAGAGGTAAGTGAATTGCACATATTCTGGTCCACACTAGGTGCACAGTGGGACTCCATACCATAACTGGGAGTGGGGTATCGTGATACGCTGGACAGGTGGAGAGGGCAAGGGATCTACATGCCCCTCCTAATTGCACAAGAGACCGTGGCGGTGTACAGTATGTAGCAAGAGTTTATTAGAGTTCAGCTGTCTGTTTAGGCGAAGGTACCCCATGTAAAAGGCAGCGACCCTAACCAAAGTGATTAGTGTAGCCCAGATGAACCCAGCCCAGGGTAGGCCTCTCATGTGACCCTTGCTTGGAGCCCAATGAGGAGGGGAACATGAAGGAAGTGTCACCCGCCTACCTTCACAAACCGGCAAACTGGTGACAGGATCATGGGCAGCCAATGCTCAGTGATGCAGGGGAGGAGCGAAGGCTGGTCCATGTGGTGCAATCCAATAGAAGAGTTACTGTAGCTCAAATGGATGAAAAAGCTAAGGCTGGTTCTGATAGAAAGGTGTCACAACACAAAGTGTATCGCAGTTTTTTGGGGGCCAGCGCAGCCACAGACCAGTCAGGGTGTCCATGCTGTCCCATGTTCACAACCAAAAGCACCTACAATAGGAACATGAGCATCAGAACTGGACCATGGAGCAATGAAAGAGGGGGCCTGGTCTGATGAATTCAAGAATGGTTTGAGGAACACAAAAAAGGTTGTTGACTCCCAATTTCTCCAGATCTCAATCCAATTGTGCATTGGAGTGATGTGCCTATAAAACAATTCTGATCCATGGAGGCATCAGCTCGCAACTTACAGGACTTAAAGGATCTGCTACTGATGGCCTGGTGCCAGGATACCTTCAGAGGTCTGGTGGAGTTCATGCCTCGATGGGTTATGGTGGCTGGTCATATTGTTATGGTTGATTGGTGTATAGAGATTTGAATTTGAATCTTCTTCATGAAATATACCACTATCAGAGCACCAAGTTTTGATCAGAAGTACAGAACAGAACTTACTAAACGAATACAATAAAATGCTATTCCCAGAAATGTTCATATCTTATTCATTGCACTCCTGGTGTATTGTTCCTCAGTCTCTCTCTTATTTTATTTTTTATTTGAATTTACACAATATAAGGTCAGTTTGTACAGTAATGTTTCACTATTATTGCTGTTATTGTAGCTTTTATAGACCGGTATCCTAGTACTTGTATATAAAGTATAATTCAGCAAACATGAAGACAAGAAAACACTGCAGTGACCATAACTTGGTCTTGCAGACTTAAGATTTATGTTTATGCAGACAACGGATCTGAAATGGATTTTTTAATCCAAGACTGAGTAATCCTTTTAAAGAAGGCGTGCCTGTCCGGGTTTAGGCTATAATAATCCTCAAAATACAGTCATACCAGGTGAAATTGGACGGTGACTCCAGTTCTTGGAAGTTGTTTGTACTTGTGATTGCAATACACTGCTAGCCGCTGATATCCAATAGTATACAGCCATATTAGATCCTGCCATAAAATTCCAACCTAATAGCCAACAATCCAGTCATTACTGTGCCCTATACTTTGACAAAAGCACACCTATACTGAACTGTTAACTTAAAGCATAATTCCACTTTTGCAATCAAATTTGAGAAAGCCACACTGAATGTTTGATGTGTGTTCTCATCCCAGGAGGAGGTGTCATGGCTGACTGCAAGTTTTTTTTAACAATATTACAGTGAGTTGTGTATGTGATTACCTGCTCACAAGTGTGTGAATAAATTAAGCTGCAAGCATGAAGTGAAAAAATCACTTGAATGTGAAAAAAAATTAATGCTGCGGTATCACCAATAGTTTATCTGTGTGAGTAATAACCACTTTCTGTGACCTGATGCTGTATGAGTTTATAGAAATCATCAAATAATCAGGAAAAAAATGTACAATAAAAATAAAAAAGTAAAAGTCCATAGGTAATTGCTGCAATAACGTGCAAGTAGAATACACCTCCACCACGGTGAATCCCTTTTGGGCAAACTTTCACTGTATTGACCCCCACAACCAAGGTAAATATGCGCTTCAACACTAAAGCCCCGTACACACGGGTCAAATGTCAGGAGACATCAGCTGGTTCAATAAAAAACGGACAACATTCGGCCTGTGGCGTGTGTATGGCAGCTGGTCCAATAGTAGCCAGCCAAACGGACGAGCATGCTGGAAATGGCAGCCAATGACTGAGATCGCTTTCCTATGCAGACACAACACACTGGACAGATGCAGGATAGGATTGAGTGGTGACAGTCGGTTTCTACATATGGGTGCTACAACAGTGAGGAATCTGTGACAATGTTAGTCTTGTGAGGAACATATAATCTGCTGGTTATTCCATGGTATGACTTCCACAAGCAAAGGCAAATATTGGATAGATTAATACATCTCCACTGGGTCCCACATATAGTCAAATAAGGCCAAATTGGACTCGCCCACTCCCTTGATGGCTGGCCACCGTGGGAACACCCTGGTGTGATGTTCTGTACCTTATTACTTTTTATTTTTCATTTTTTTCTCTGGTCATCCAATTCCTCTTCTATTGAAGATGTCCATATCACCCTGAAGAAGATCGCAAAACAAAATTATGATTGAAACGCGTTGAGGTATTCCTTAACGATAGCATTCACAGAGATCTATTTACTTTTTCTGTGTATTGTTCAATGTTTGTGTCATTTTGGACAGCCATTATGCAAATTTTCATGTACACCAGAGCTCTTGTTGTCCCCTCTTTTTTTCTTTTTTGTTGTTGTTGCTGTTTTTAGTGATTTTTATATCAATTGGAAAAATAAAGCATATTTTTATACATAACGAGTATATTTATTTCTTGTAAGCTGCGCATAAGCCCTTGGGAGTTTTTTTCTCTTTATCTTTCATAAATGACTGAGAGCGCTGACCGGAGTGTTCTGGCAGGGGGCCCCCCCCTCTGTCAGAACCCAACAGCGCCGTGGGGGGAGATCACTGTACTAATGTTGGACTGTTAGTACAGCAGGTCCGACCATCAGTTTTTTTACCTTGAACCCACCAGGTTGTGTATTATTAGTGTGTACCAGGCTTTAACTGACTCCTTTCCTTCTTAATCAGCAAGGACTCTGTCTCCTGGAGAACCTCAGAAGTTCAGGTGGGTGGATGGATGGACAATTTAGTGTGTATTCACATGTTAAAAGATAATGAGAACCTATATATAGTGCTCACTGTTATTTTATTTAAACAGCATAAAAATGGAATGCCACTCACATGTAATAAAACCAGATATGATTCACATGTAATAAGACCAGACCTGAGCCTATACAACTTTAAAAAAGTTCCCATCTGCAACCATAAGGATGGATGGCAAGAGATTGGATCCTTCAATGTAAGCTTCCACTGTCTGCTTGCTCTCTCTCTCAGCGAGCCTGTCCCAGGTCTGTCCTCAGTAACATACACATAACATGCCTTGTCTTAAAGCGGACCATCAGTCATTTTTTCATCTTTCCATCTATTAAATCTTCTGCCCTTGTTGTTTTAACTTGGGATAGTAAAACATTTGTTTTGTTCTGCCAGTAAATACCTTATACAGCCCACTTCCTGTTTCTTGTTTGGTCATTCGCCTAGGCTTATGACATCATGTACGGCTCTCTCTCTCACTCTCGTGAGCGTTTGCCAGGAAGGTAGGGGGGATGAGTCATATGAGGGCCAATGAAAGCTGCAGGGCTGGAGGTGTGCCTCTGTGTAAATCCAGGAAGTGAACAGGCAGCAGCTTCAGCTGCCACAATTAAAATGGTTGCAGCCAGACTTGGAGGGAGATATTTGGCAAATACAGAATCACAGTTTATATAAAATAATATGCAAAGTGGTTTAAGGGAAGCTTCAGAATGGCAAAAAAAAATGTATTACAAATTATGTGAGCAGACTGCAGTTCCTCTTTAAGCTGGCCATACATTATACAATGTTTTTTAGATTTACCAAAACCATATAATATGAGATCAAACCTAAATACTTTCAATTTGTATGCTGTCAGGCAGACCCTTGCACTACATAGTTGAAGAAGATAAATCTAAATTGAAATTGAACAAGAGAATTGTATAATATATGGCCAGTCTTATTACCCCTGGCCACTTGTGGGCTAATGAATCACTAATGAGGAATATAGGGAGTTCTGAGACCAGTCTATGGTTAATGTGGGCAGAAGCTCCACTTTTCCTATGCTTTTCATAAAGGAGCCTCTTTACGTGGCTTTTGCTGCTTTTCTTTTGTCTTGTAGCAGGTTCTCAGCTGTCTATTATATTCATCAGAAAAGGAGTGTTTGAACCAGGAAGGTGGGAGTTAAGAACTGAAGCTCACCCACAACATTACAAGCAGGTTTTATACTTTGGCACAATTCAATTATCTGTTACATCAACACTAGAGACCACATCAAACAGTCACCAACTTTTTTCTCCCCACTGATTTTATTTTTATTTTATCTTTGTTTGAATAAACAGCCAATAGCTGACAAAAGCTACCAGGTAACTTTCAGGAGACAACTCCGAGCAATAAGAGCAGAAAGCACGCAATGGAGCCTGTCATGGTGAATAAGAAGGCAGGTCTGCTACAATAGGGTATAACAATATAGTTCAATCACACAGGCAGGCTTAAAGTGAACACATGCAGGGGGAAGCAACAAATTTGTTTTACTGCAGGGGACTCCAAACTGTGGCCTGTGGCACAAATGCGGGCCTTTGCTTGCCTTTATCTGGCCCTCGGGGCACTATTCTTTCCACTGACACCAGCAATGGGGCACTCTTCCTACCAATGACACCAATGATGGGGCACTGTTCCACCCAGTGACACCAATGATGGAGCACTATTCCTCCAATACCAATGACAAGGCACTATTCCTGGTACTTCTGACCAGAGGTGCGATGTCTTTTTTTTTTTTTTACTCCCACTGAACACTAAGTCAGAGGCATTGTTTACTCCCACTGACGCTGGGGCAATTTTTACTCATGGGGGACCACAGTCTGGCCCCCCTAATGTCCGAAAGACAATAAACTGGCCCTTTGTTTAGAAAGTTTTGAGACCTTTATTCTAAAGTGTGTCCCACCAGCTGCACCTAGTCACCTTCACTTCAGGAAGATTAGGAGATGGTTGTCCTCAAAGGTCTGAGGGGTCAGACCCAAAAAGAAGATTGGATACCCATAGAGAGACCCAAGGTATCCATCAGAAAATAAAGGATAGAGGGAGGAGAGCAACCTTCCGTGAACGAAGGTAGAGAAAAGGTCCTGTCGATATGTGGGGTAAGATCAATTGCTCTTGATGCTGCGGAGATCCCAATCCTGGATTCTCAGGTGGGTATAGTACTGGTAGGACACACTTGGATGGACCAGTAAACAGAGAAATGTCAAACATTTGGCAAAGTGGCGAGTTATAGCCACAAAGTGTACCTCTTGATGCAATAAAGTTTTTTGATGTTGGCCAAACTTATTAACTCTGGCCAATACCTAAATAGACCACACTGAACGCCTCTGCCGTTCAGTCCACAATGGGTTTTTGACCTTCCCTCATCCCTCACCTTCACTTTTCCCCCTTACCTTATGCAGGGTGACGACTATCATATGCCAGTACTGGGTGCTTAAAGCACCAGGGTTGTGAGTTGCATGCTCCTCGGTGACTGGAAGTGCCAGAGTTTAATTTGTGCTTCAGCTGGCAGAATAGAACGTGTCATATGGCTAGCACTGCAGGGAGTTCAGAGCAGCATTTTCTCCAGGAAAAGCTAATATTTTCAGTCCTTCTGTTGATCTTTATTTGTGTGTGTCTTAGGATTGTTAACACTATTATCCCTTTAAAGGCACCTTTCTATGGTTATCTAATCATAAATGGATAGATGTCTTAGAATAATGACATGAAGGGTAAGTTTACATGGTAAAAATGCACCCCCCAACCGCCCACCCTTAAGCTGCAAAGGCAACTGGAAAGGGTTGTATGTTTGCCACGGTGGCGATGCTTTGCTTCGGAGTACAGCAAGAATTATACCTCCAGGACCCCCCACCAATCATGACCCATTCGCATGTAATGTGGTGCAACTTAGTACATGCAGTATGCATCAGTTGGTGCACTTGGAGAATGAATGGCACTGCAACTTGCTTGCCAGAACATAACTCATTTTCTTTCTCTGCAGGAATGCATTCAGTATTGTCCATGTTCCCACATTGCATAAGTGTGAATGGGGCCTAAGAGCTTGTTCACTGCATAGCAGCACAGAGCAACACATGTTAGGTGTGCTGGTTCTCTGCATTGCCATTCGCAGTCTACGCCACCCCAATGCACCTGCCTTAGGATGTGTATTTTAGCACAACGCACGGCAACACAATATGGGTTGCTTTGTGGTGTGCTGAAAAATTAGTGCATGCAGATAATACTAATAAATGGGTCATTGGTGTCTAACAAGTCTGAAATATTGCATCTATTTAACAGCATATAATGTACATCACTATAATGTAACTTGAGTGTATTTGTTTTAAAACAATGTATTTTATAAGTGGGAGTTTCTCTTGGTTTTGCTTCAGCAGCTGAAAAGCAACAAGTCCCAGCATTCTCAGCAAACCTTTTTGATGAAACCTGCAGTAATGGTGGAGTTGTTTGTTACCCACAGTAACACATCTCTATTTACTCTGATAGATGATACCTGTGTGCTGTTGGGTTATAGATCCACTATAGGTCCATGCAGATCCACTTCTGCTCTGAAAATTTTGGTTCCACAAATAAGGTCCCCTTATAATTCATTCACATTGTCTCAAAATGAATCTGAATCTGATCATACAGTAATAATAATAATAACATTAAAATTGTGTGTATGTATATATATATATATATATATATATATATATATATATACACATATATATATATATATATATATATATATATATATATATATATACACACACACACACACACACACACACACACACATATATATATATATATATATATATATACATATATATACATATATATACATAATGTATATATGTGTGTGTGTGTATATATATATAAAATATTTATGTAATTACTATGACTTTAAGCAATGTCTAAATAAGCCTGGAAGAGTATGGTTCCAGGGGCTGCTACCCCTATTACATTAGGCAGTATCCCCCTCCACCCTACCCCTTTTTATACCGCCTGGGGGACCACTTCCAGTTTTACCTGGGCAGAGCAAGGTCTGGGGATCTCAGGACAGACAGACAGCCGTCTGGTCTGATACTAGAGACAATTCATTCTGATGTATTGAGTGTCCTCTTCCCATTCATTACCCAGGGATCAAGACAGAGAGCTGATGTTTGCGGATGTTTTAACCGGGGGGTTTAAGCTTAAACCTAATGACTCACAATAGGGGGGCCAGGACAGCCAATTTGCAAGTGACTTAAGTTGCAGGAAAGTAGGAGAGAAAATGTACAAGTGAGCAAAGAAAAAAACAAGATATCAAAGAGGAATGTCTGGCTACAAGAAATAGATAGATAGATAGATAGATAGATAGATAGATAGATAGATAGATAGATAGATAGATAGATAGATAGATAGATAGATAGATAGATAGATAGATAGATAGATAGATAGATAAAAGAACTGATGATAAATAGATATATAAATGAGAAATATAGACAGAAGAATAGGAGAAATACATAGAGAAAGAAAGAAAGAAAGAAAGAAAGAAAGAAAGAAAGAAAGAAAGAAAGAAAGAAAGAAAGAAAGAAAGAAAGAAAGAAAGAAAGAAAGAAAGAAAGAAAGAAAGAAAGAAAGAAAGAAAGAAATGGTAGATAAATAGATAATGAGAAAGGTAGACAGAAGGATGGGAGAGGTACATGGAGAGAGAGGGAGAGAAAGAAATGAATTAAGAGATAAAGAGTGATAGATGAAATAGACAGATAGATAATGAGAAAGGTAGACAGATGTATAGGCGAAATACATGGTAAGAGAGGGAGAGAAGGAAAGAAAAAGAAAGAAAGAAATTAAGAGATAAGGAGTAATTGGATAGATAGATAGATATAGATAGATAGATAGATAGATAGATAGATAGATAGATAGATAGATAGATAGATAGATAGATAGATAGATAGATAGATAGATAGATAGATAGATATTAGAAATAGTAATGATACGTTTGGCTGATAAAAGAGATGAGAGTTGATATATCAATAGACTGAGACAGGTAGATAGATAATGAGAAGAAAGAAAGAAAAAAATTAAGAGATAAGGAGTAATTGGATAGATAGATAGATAGATAGATAGATAGATAGATAGATAGATAGATAGATAGATAGATAGATAGATAGATAGATAGATAGATAGATAGATAGATAGATAGATAGATAGATAAAAATAGATATAGATCATATAGAGGACTGATAGATTTTTCAGATATTTTACCCCCCCCCCCCAATATAGAGTATAGAGCCCTGTGTATGCTTCAGTAAAATATGTAATACTCTGTGTTGTAACTTGCTTCAGATTCGCAGCCTGTTCCTCTGGAAATTGTTGAATAAATAATTGGATAAATCCTTTTATTTTGAAAGTGAAAGAATTGTTGCCAATAATCTTATGACACCAGAGGTTCCTTAGACATAGATGTAGGAGTAGATAGTCTCCTGATAGGAGCATCCACTATCAATGCTGAACATTTGTCACCCTGCCAAGAAAAAAAAAAACTTTTACCTTTTAGGAAGAAGTCATAAGAGGCCACGCCCATTTTGTAGCTTTCAGATAAGAAGCTGAAGATACATTTGGAAGGGTTAACATATTAGAGAAGAAGCTCCCCAGTCCTGGCCAATCAGCTCCCGGCCCTGGCAGCTATAATATAGCAGTAAAGGCAGTGTGCTCTCACAGGCTCCCCAGCCCTGCTTGCTCCCATTACAATCAAACCTTTTTTTTTCTTTTTTTTTTCCTTTTTTTTTTTTTTTTTTTTTTTTTGTTGTAAACTTTTGCTGCCCCTTGTTGTGCCGGGCTGTGTGTGGGGGTGCAGTCCGATGTGTAGCTCAGTAGTCTATGAGCACCTGTCTTGGAGGGAATCGGTGGATAATCTGGCAGACAGGCAGCGCGTAAGGACCTAGAAGGCAGGAGAACGAGGCAGGGAGCCTGCACACATCGTCACTGACGGGCTGAGCTGGCACAAGGGCCACAGGATTCACATGGACGAGATGCAGGGACTCCGGAGAATTCTTCTGCTGGGGGTTCTGACCAGTGCGCTGCTGCTCCCTCCTCCTGCCTTCACCTGTGGACCGGGCAGAGGCATTGGCAAGAGAAGGCACCCCAAGAAGCTGACCCCCTTAGCCTATAAGCAGTTCATCCCCAATGTCGCCGAGAAGACCCTGGGGGCCAGTGGAAGATATGAAGGAAAGATTACTAGGAACTCGGAGAGGTTTAAAGAGCTCACCCCAAATTATAACGCTGACATCATATTTAAAGACGAGGAGAACACAGCAGCCGACAGACTCATGACTCAGGTACTGACCGGTGTACAACGCTACCGCCTTGTGGTCGCTATGACAGGTCCTCGGGACTCAGGTATAGGGGGATCCTTGGAGAAGCCCTGTGTATTCATTATGATAAGTCCTCAGGACACAGGTATAAGGGGGGCTAGAAAATGTTTCATTCTAGTCATTACAAGTCCTCAGGATTCAGGTATAGGGGAGGTTATGAAGCTGTTTTATTAAATCATTATGACAGGTCCTCAGGATTTAGGTAAAGGGGTGTCCTAAAAGCTGGATAAGTTGGTCATTATGACAGCTTCTCAAGATTCGGGTATAGAAGGGTCTATGAAGCTGGTACTAGTCATTATAAGTCCTCAGGATTGAGAAGTAAGCTGTTTTATTAAATCAATGACAGGTCCTCAGGATTTAGGTAGAGGGGTGTCCTAAAAGATGGTTGATTTATTCATTATGACAGCTTTTTAGGATTCAGGGTCTATGAAGCTGGTACTTGTAGTCATTATAAGTCCTCTGGACTCAGATATAGAGAAGTCTATAAAGCTGTCTCATGTATTCATTCCTTAGGAGTCTCTATAAAGAGGTTTTATTAAATCATTATGATAGGTCCTTAGAATTCAAGTATATGGAGGGGGGGTCTATAAAAATTTTTAATTTACTAATTTTGATAAGTCCTCAGGATTTCGTTAAAGGAGTGCCTGTAAAACTGTTTCATCAGGATTTAAGTATAGGGATGTCTAGGACCTTTTTCTTTTAGTCATTATGGTAGGTCCTCAAGATTCAGGTATATTGATATTTATACGACTATTTCATTTACATTTTATTATGAGTCGTCAGGATTCAGTTATGTGGGTATATATATATATATATGACTATTTCATTTACTCATTATGATAGGTTCTCAGGATTCAGTTATGTGGCTAGCTATAAGACTATTTAATTTAGTCTTTATGACAAGTCCTCAGGATTCAAGTATAGGGGTGTCTGTAAGACTATTTATTTTATTCATTATGGTAGGTCCTCAGGATTCAGTTATGGGGCTATCTATAAGACTATTTAATTTAGTCTTAATGACAAGTCCTCAGGATTCAAGTATAGGGGTGTCTGTAAGGTTATTTATTTTATTCATTATGGTAGGTCCTCAGGATTCAGTTATGGGACTATCTATAAGACTATTTAATGGAGTCATTATGATAGGTCCTCAGGATTCAGTTATGGGACTATCTATAAGACTATTTAATGTAGTCATTATGATAGGTCCTCAGGATTCAGTTATGGGACTATCTATAAGACTATTTAATGTAGTCATTATGATAGGTCCTCAGGATTCAGGTATAGGGGTATCTGTTATGATATTTTATTTAGTCATTATGATGGGTCCTTTAGGATTCAGGTATAAAGATACACCTACAGCTTTTTCATGCTTTTAGCACTTTAGTCATTATGACAGGTCCTCAGTGCAGAGATGCATGAAGCTTTTCCATCCATATCGCCTTAATTATGACATGTTCTGGGTCATTCTCTTTGCCTACTCTTACCTATACCAGCATCGGGTACATAGAATACATTTATTCTAGGAGGAACTTCTTTTAATTGGTCTTCATAACTTGGGTCTGTGTACATACCCGTTTAATTGGGCTAGCTGCTATAGGGTCCAGCTACATATAAATCACATCTCCCACTTTTCCAAATCCCAGGTCTATAAGACTGCTTTTCATAATCATTTCTTAAGTGCTAGATCAGGTCCGGTGTGCATTTATTTAAGTGATTAATTTCTCGAGCTGTATAGTGAGAGGGACAGTGTGGTATAGCATTAAAAAAAAAAAAAATTAATATATATATATCCCATGTAAATTCTTCTATAATAGGACAGGTGCTAGCTCCTGATGTTATTTATTGGAGGTGATGTGGTCCAGGCTGGTCCCCTCCATAGATCAGTTATCCATCATCTAGCTCCATGTGACAGCACTCATTCATGTGTGTGTTAATCGTCCATCGGCTGCCCCCCACCCACCCCAGTATTTAGTGCCTGGTTATCCTCCCACAATAGGCAGTTAAATCTCCATCGACCGCGGCTGGTGGTGTAAATGGCTTGTGTGGCTCCGGCATGATTTGCAGTATTGGCCATCGGAGCGTGAATAGATGGCTGTGTGTATTTAAGGATGCCCTGTGACAACGTCTGCCACCTTGCTGGGAGACAAGCACTGGGAACTTGTGGCCATGACATCATCCTTTCTCCTGGAATGAAATGAATATTGCCGGCCGGGGCTCTGAGGCTGGGCTGTGCATTAGCGACACATAGAGGGGGGGGGGGGGGGGCTCCTATATATAGGTCACCCTGTATGCTGTATACACCTCCCAAGTGGCCCGGCATGTCAGGGCGTTACAGCTCCGCACTCCACCGCTCCTCCGCTCACTGACACCTTCCCCCCGGGATCTCAGAGCTGCCACCTTAAATTTCCCCCGGAGTGCCGGATCAATTCGAGGAGAGCAGATCAGACAGCCGGACTGAAGGGGGGGTCACCCTTCTTAACCCCAGCCATGCCATGGGGCACCCATGTGTACAGAGCCGGCAGAGTGGCGCTCACCCCGACCCACCACTATACACACTACAGTCATCTACACCCAGACACCCCCCCAGGACACCCCCCTGTCTCCCATCCACTTATCATCCCCAATATCGATCCACCGGATAGGGTTACACATTGTGTGCTCGGGAGAGAGAGGGAGAGAGAGAGAGAGAGAGAGAGAGAGAGAGAGAGAGAGACACTGGAAGGAAGATAATAATAAGGGATAGATAGATAGATAGATAGATAGATAGATAGATAGATAGATAGATAGATAGATAGATAGATAGATAGATAGATAGATAGATAGAT
This sequence comes from Aquarana catesbeiana, assembly GCF_042186555.1. Classification (NCBI taxonomy): domain Eukaryota; kingdom Metazoa; phylum Chordata; class Amphibia; order Anura; family Ranidae; genus Aquarana; species Aquarana catesbeiana. The sequence goes on from NC_133328.1 coordinate 88,316,868, forward strand.
AGATAGATAGATAGATAGATAGATAGATAGATAGATAGATAGATAGATAGATAGATAGATAGATGTTATGACAGAAATAGTAATTATCTGTTTAACTGATAAATAAGATGAGCTGATAATATATGAATATACTGAGATGCAGACGGGTGACAGATATTGAAAGAGAGATAAAGTTAGCAGAACGACTATAGAATGATAAGGGAAGGAAAAGAAGATGAGAGTTGATATATCAATAGACTGAGACAGGTAGATAGATAATGAGAAGAAAGAAAGAAAGAAAGAAAGAAAGAAAGAAAGAAAGAAAGAAAGAAAGAAAGAAAGAAAGAAAGAAAGAAAGAAAGAAAGAAAGAAAGAAAGAAAGAAAGAAAGAAAGAAAGAAAGAATAAGATTGAAGAGGGAATAGTTGAGCAGAAAAATAGATACAAAAAAAGCAAAAAACGAATAGATATAAAGGTCTCAGTATTCTCAGTAGGCTGTGCTTCCATACTGTCCCATACACTTATGTGGCTGCAGCCTGCAGGTGAACTGCTGACCCTCCGACAGCTTTCCTGGAAGGTCAGCACAGGTTCCTTTCTAGGCTGGTTGCTGTTGCAGACTACTATCTTCACTGGAAGGTCAGCACAGTTTCCCTTCCAGGCTGGTTGTTGTGGAAAAACTATCTTCACTGGAAGGCCAACACAGGTTCCCTTTCAGGCTGATGTCAGAGTCTGGAGGAGCCCCGGAGGATTGGCTGCCCCCAGCTCCCTGGGAATTGCTCTCTGCTGACTTTTCTATGTGATTGTTCTTGTTCGGTTCTACTGTAGTTCTTGTTCGGCTCCTTGTTGGCCGGGAGCTGCCTCGCTGCTCTATCTACTATGTAAAGTTTCCTCTTAATGACAGTTAAAGTTTCAAAATATTTGTTTAATGTGTTAGTTACTAGTTAATATTAACTGAAGTGGAGGAGCGAGACAGACACTGCCAGAGACAGGCAGCTATACATATATATATATATATATATATATAGGAGGAGGTGCCCAGTCTGTCTTCTTCTATACTGTGAGTCTATATATATATATATATATATATATATATATATATATATATATATATATATATATAGACTCACAGCCTGGGGATTAGCCAGCCTCACAGAGAGAAAGGCAGACTGGGGACTTCCAACTAGGTGGGACTACAAGTCCCAGCACACCGTACCAGCCTCACAGTATAGAAGAAGACAGACTGGGCACCTCCTCCTGGGTGGGACTACAAGTCCCAGCATACCGTACCAGCCTCACAGTCTAGAAGAAGACAGACTGGGCACCTCCTCCTGGGTGGGACTACAAGTCCCAGCATACCGTACCAGCCTCACAGTATAGAAGAAGACAGACTGGGCACCTCCTCCTGGGTGGGACTACAAGTCCCAGCATACCGTACCAGACTCACAGTATAGAAGAAGGTAGACTGGGCACCTCCTCCTGGGTGGTACTACAAGTCCCAGCATACCGTACCAGCCTCATAGTACAGAGGAAGGCAGTCTGGGGACCTCCACCTGGGTTAGACAAGTTTTAGCATAGCTTGTCAGCTTCATAGTGCAGAGATAGGACTTGGACTCTAAAACTGAGTAGGACAATTAGTCCCAGCATACCATGTCAGTCTTATAGAGTTTTATAGTGCAGGGGAAGGCATACCAAAGTTCTCCACAGAGGTGGGACAACAGGTCCCAGCATACCATGCCAACTCTATAATGCAGACACAAGCAGACAGTGGGGTTGATTTACTAAAACTGGAGAGTGCAAAATTTGGTGCAGCTATGCATAGAAAAACCAATCAGCCTCCAGTTTTTCTTTTCTCAAATATTAATTGAACAAGCTGAAGTTAGAAGAAGCTGATTGGCTACCATGCACCGATTTTGCACTCTCCAGTCTCAGTAAATCAACCCCCTGCGTATCTCCAGCTTGGTGGTAGTAATAATTCTAGTATATAATGCCAGCCTCATAGTGCAGAGGGTGGCAGACATGGGCTCTCCACCTGGTTGGGACTACAGGTCCCAGCTTTTGTCACTCTCGTTGTGCAGACAGAGGCAGGCGTTCTGAGGATCTTTAGCTGTAGGAAGGACTACAATTCCCAGCATATCCTGCCAGCTTTACAGTGCAGAGACAGGCAGGCAACTCATGAGCTGTGTTGAACTTGGGGTCCCAGTGTGACATGTCAGCTTTTAATCTGTTTTGTAGAGCAGAGACACTCAACCAGGACTGCTGAAATGACTACAAGGCCAAGCATGCCATGCCAGCTTTTACTGCCAGCCATATATTGTAGACAAGGTTAAAGAGAGGAACTCTTGCTGATAAAGAACTACAATTCCCAGAACAGCCTCTATGCACTTGGACCCATAATAATAATAATAATAATGCCCCTTGATCTTGACTTGTGTGGAAGTGAGAAGTTTGCATTGGATCGTATTAAGTATCAGCAGAGTGTCACTTAGTCACCTAGGTGCCCCCCAGCCCCTGTGGAATGTCTGGCATTGCGGAGGGCCATCAGCAGCTTGTCTACCCTGACAGGTAACTGCGAAGTGTCTCCATGTAAGAAGAGATTAGTCGCAGGCAGCCAAGCCTTGTTGTCCAACTTCCCCTGATCACAAAGCCTCTGCTCGGGCTGCCCCGCTGGGCTTCAAGTTGGCTGAGCAGAATTGGGGTTGATTTGTGGCACACGACCCAGTGCATTCATGAATGGCTTCATCTTCACGGATGTGACTCTGACAATGCAGCCCCTGGCTGGCACAAAGTCCTACTAACTCCTAGTAAACTCGGTGTGTATGAGATATTACTGTCACCACACCCACTCTGCAATCATACATCATACACATAGAAAAGTCTGTAATTGGAAATGTACATCGTGATCATTACACCAGATTGTAAACTACAATTATTACAGATATCTGCCCCTGTACAGCCTAGTCACAGGGCTATTCTCACCGGGGGCTCTCCCTAGTCGGATTATTAAACTACTAATGAGTTATATAGCTATTGGGATTGAATCTAATAAAATATAAAAAAAAAATAGCAACCATTCATTTCGGTTAAATGATGAGTAAACCTCATGTCGGGAAGCGCTGAATACTCTTAGTAAATAGCTAATGTTTTGTATTTGTAAACACTACCACGTGTAGTCTTTTGGAATGGATATTATTATCCCTTTGGGATCAATAAAGTATTCCGAATCCGAATCTGAATTATTTTGATTTTCTTTTGTAAATATAGGTGTATTTTTGTCATTTCAATGGTTTACTTTTCTGGTAACGCAGGATCCTGCTCTGACTTTACTCATTTATTTCACCTTTTACCATATCCTCAGTTCTTACTTTAATACAAGTATATCTATAGAGAGCAGACAATTTACACAGCACTTTACATATTGTAAGTTCACATCAGTCCCCGCCCTCAAGCAGCTTACAATCTAAGTTCCCTATCTCACATGCTTGGTTGCACTTACTATAGGGCCAATTAACTTACAAGTTGTTTTTGAACATGTTGATACGTTAATTGTCTCCTGTCTATATCAATTTATATGTTGTCTATACAACATACAAACTCCATGCAGGTGGTGTCCTGGTTGTGATTGGAGGACCCTAGTGCTGCACCGCAGAATTGCTAACCACTAAGCCCCTTATGGGCTTTGTAAATAGTTATCAGATCTAACTTAAAACGTTAGTAAAGTATTGTATCCTTACACATACAAACATTTGTAAGGGTATCTAAACCCAAGAATAAAAAGTGATAATATTACAGCTGACCGACCCTTGGATGTTTTGGCTGTATAAGATTTATTTTTCACACTTTGTTTCCTTTTAAACCGGCCTAGGGTGATAACCCTACTAAGCTGCTTTGTCACCCTAGGAGTGTGATATGACTATATAAAACCTCCCTCTCTTCTACATAACAGGGAGAGGTGTTTTATAGTCCACGGAGATAGCAGAGGACAAGGCTAACTGATAACAATCCAGAGGCAGAGAATCCATGAAGATATTTCACTAGATTTCTGCACTTATCAGACAGACATTAATAAAAGCATTCAGTGGTGGTTGTAACAGCTCACAAGGCAGTAAGATAGAAATGTATAGTTGGTATACACTTTAAAAAAGGAATCCAGCAGTTTAGTGATATCAATAAATAAAGGATAATAATGATCCCTAGAGTATCTTGCAGCTACTCAGATAGCCCCCCTAACATATCTAAGCATACAATTAAACATACCATGGAGAGCCCCCTAACATATATGAGCATACAATTAAAAATACTATGAAGAGCCCCCGTAACATATATGAGCATACAATTAAACATAATATGGAGAGCCCCCCTAACATATATGAGCATACAATTAAACATACTATGGAGAGCCCCCCCCTAACATATATGAGCATACAATTAAACATACTATGGAGAGCCCCCCTAACATATATGAACATACAATTAAACATACTATGGAGAGCCCCCCTAACATATATGAGCATACAATTAAACATAATATGGAGACCCCCCCCCCCCAACATATATGAGCATACAATTAAACATACTATGGAGAGCCCCCCTAACATGAGCATACAATTAAACATAATATGGAGACCCCCCCCCAACATATATGAGCATACAATTAAACATAATATGCAGAACCCCCCTAACATATATGAGCATACATTTAAACATACTATGGAGAGCCCCCCTAACATATATGAGCATACCATTAAACATACTACGGAGAGCCCCCCTAACATGAGCATACACTTAAACATACTATGGAAAGCCCCCTAACATATATGAGCATACCATTAAACATTATATGGAGAGCCCCCCTAACATATATGAGCTTACCATTAAACATTATATGGAGAGCCCCCCTAACATATATGAGCTTACAATTAAACATACTATGGAGAGCCCCCCTAACATATATGAGCATACAATTACACATACTATGGAGAGCCCCCCTAACATATATGAGCATACAATTAAACATACTATGGAGAGCCCCCCTAACATATATGAGCATACAATTAAACATACTATGGAGAGCCCCCCTAACATGAGCATACAATTAAACATAATATGGAGACCCCCCCAACATATATGAGCATACATTTAAACATAATATGCAGAACCCCCCTAACATATATGAGCTTACAATTAAACATACTATGGAGAGCCCCCCTAACATATATGAGCATACAATTACACATACTATGGAGAGCCCCCCTAACATATATGAGCATACAATTACACATACTATGGAGAGCCCCCCTAACATATATGAGCATACAATTACACATATAGCAGTTCAATCATTTAATGCACGTCACTAGATTTGGAATGGACTTGCATGCTGAATAGTCGCAGAGCAGCTGAATGATCAAGTGTTCCCTAAACTGACCGATCTAATAATGACATATCACGTCATACCAGCACATCAATAACGCCGATCTATTGCTGACATTAATAATATTTTATCATCCAGGAGCAGACATATATTAGTGCTTCGGAAAGTTGTATTTATTTATTTTATTAACTTTTCTCAAAGATCTCCACCCAGCATTAGAGAAACCAATGTGTGGGGTTCTGATTTGTATGGAATTTTATATACTTATAATTATAAAGAATGACGGCAGTTGCCACCTGCATTTATGTGCATATTATTTGGTGGCATTTAGGAACATTATTTTACTAGGCAGAAAAAAAGGGGGGTAGGGGGGTGGATTAGAGACTAAAGGAGATTTTTGAAGTGACATTCAAGATAAATAATGTTTGTTCACTGCCTTTCCTAAAGTCCAATCACCTGTTATTTTAACATTGTTATCTTCCCAGCCCTTGCCCTATCTTTCCTCTATAGAAGTTTGTAGTAGAGTGTGTCCAGGACACTTTACACCTTGCACATACCTGCACAGCTAAGGACCCTACTGAGTGATCTGCAAGGCGGAGGAGCTGCACATAATGGTGTGCCAGGAATTCATGTGAAAAGGATCCCCAGACTTTCCGGTGGAAATCCCAGCTCCCCATTTAAAGTCCTGACAGCATTTGTCTTCTAGCAGAAGTTCAGTGTGTTAAAATCCATAAAACGAGCTAAATGTCACACGGGGGCTGACTGACAAGTTTGGAAGCCAGGACCTTGTGCAGAACCCTCCATGCGGTCCCTTTCATTTTCCCAGGACCCCCTTTGGCCGGAGAGATCTGTTTGCTGGGGAACTGATAACTTGCTGCCAAAATGTTCAAATAGACTGCTGAGTATTGGAATCGGGAGGGTTCACAGTGTTGTCTGATTAGAATTTTAGTGGGGTAGGTAGAACAAGTATTATAGAGTGCAAATTACACCAATAAATCATTATACATATGAATAGATATGGGTACATTGACTTGTTTATTTGTTATTCAGCCAACTGTCAAAGTTTGGATTTGCATGAATATTAAATTAAAGATACAATGTGGAGATTTGTCCAGGCTCAGGAGGACATGCAACTTTGTAGAAAATCTAAACTGTAACTGTCTACAGATCAGACACATCTGAATTGAAATATACAATAAATACATTTTTAAGAAAGGAATTAAATTCCTTACTGGAAGTGCAGTAAGATACTACTTTTTCCTTGAACAGACTTAAAATGGGGCATACACTTAACATGCATATTAGTATATGTATATATATATATATATTTGTTATATATATATATATATATATATATATATATATATATATATATATATATATATATATATATATATATACACATATGTATATGTGTATATATATATATATATATATATATATATATATATATATATATATATATATATATATATATAAAAATAAAAATGGTCTGTGATATATATATATATATATATATATATATATATATATATATATATATATATATATATATGAGGGATTGCTGCACAAATAAAAAATAGAATGTTTATTCAAAAGAAATTTTAAAAAGTTACATACTTTCCATGTTATGCAAGGTGACAGTTTTGGAAGACGATAGCGCCCTTCTTCAGACCGAAAGCATAATGGTCTGAAAAAAGGCGCTATCGTCTTAGCCCAAAACTGTCACCTTGCATAACATGGAAAGTATGATTTGTACGTGCCGTGATGCACCTCACCCTCTTCGGTATTATATATAAATATATATATATATATATATATATATATATATATATATATATATATATACATATATATATGCTCTCTAGCTCCCTCATCACCTCCTCCAATGCTCGCCTCCAGGACTTTCCCAGAGCCTCTCCCATCCTATTGAACTCCCTACTCCAATATGTCTGATTATCTCCTACTATGTTTGCTTTTAGACGATCCCTGAAAACCCTCCTCTTCAGAGAAGCCTATCCTTGCCCACACCTACAACTGTACTTTTATTTTCTCCATTAGCTCATCCGCCACAGTTATTACCTTTTGTTTTACTTGACCCTCCCTTTTAGATTGTAAGCTCTAACCAGCAGGGCCCTCTGATTCCTCTTGTATTGAATTATTTTGTAACTGTACTGTCTGCCCTCATGTTGTAAAGCATTGAGCAAACTGTTTGTTGGCACTATATAAATCCTGTATAATAATAATAATAAAATATACATATATATATATATATATATATATATATATATATATATATAGATAGATAGATAGATAGATAGATAGATAGATAGATAGATAGATAGATAGATAGATAGATAGATAGATATCTACATCTATATCTATATCTATATAGATATAGATATAGATATATATATATATATCTATATATAGATATATATATCTATATATAGATATAGCTATAGATATATCCTACAGACCATTAAGTTTGTACATCTTTTAATGCATTTATACTGTGCACAGTGACTTGGTTAGCATTTCTGCCTAGCAGCACTAGGGTTGTTGATTCGAAACTTAACCACAACACTAGCTGCATGGAGCCTCTATGTGCTCTCTCTGCTTACATGAGTTTCCTCCCATACTCCAAAGACATGCTGATAGAGTAATTGGTTCCTGCCAAAATTGGCCCTAGTGTATGTGACCTTAGATTGTAAGCTGATTGAGGGCAGGGACTGATGTGACTGTACAATATATGTAAAGTAATGCATTAATTGATGGCACTATATAAGTACCTGAAATAAATATAACCAAGCTAAGGAGGAAGTTTAAAATAATGAACAGATTGCCAAACCTGTTGCATATCAGCCCAGCAGCAGCCAAGAGAGAGACACGTTGGGAGTCCTGAGTCTTATATGTATGGCTAATGTTGCAGTAAACTTTACAATGTTTAGTAAATCTGTCTTGCAGTAAATTAAATGGGGACCCTGTATTGTAAGATCTGAACCAATAACCCACAGCAACTGGTCTGCAGTCATATTTCATTGATCTGATTATACTGATATGAAAAGTTGGCGTAAGCAGATTGGTTGGCGTAAATAGACTTTACACTAATTTTTGCGTAGCCATGTTAAATATGTATAAAACATCTAATGAGAATCAAAAACATCATGGCAAAGCAAGCTTTTTTTTCATTTGCCCAAATATAAGTAAGCAGCTTTGTCAAATCCAGTCCTAAAATCCATGAATCACAAATTGAATGGATTCCTGGATTGCATGACAGTTTAAACAGATGTGCCTGCCAGCATTCAGGTGAATCAAAAATAGACAGATAAATATAAATTTTTTGTTTTTTGTTGTTTAAGATTCATGCATCTATTGAAGTGAGCCAGCATTGCTTCCTGTTTGCTCACATCTCTGGCTCTGAACATAGAAGTTTCATGGAGTCAGAAGCCTGCAATGCTGCTCTGTGAAAACAAAGATACTCATTCAAACACTGATTTTTTTATTACTCTGTAATATTGGCATGGGTGTGGAACAAATTATTTTATTTAAACTTTGACATGCTGTATATCTAGGAGCTTATCTTTGAGTGACAGAATTGCTTTAAAGAGTCAGTCAACCGAAACAGATATTACAGTTCTTTATAGGCACTGAAAACTTATATCTTGAGGATTCCCATATGTAGCTCCTGACTTTGCTTCATTTCCCTGAAGTCTCATTCCCTGTGCTGCAGTTTTCATAAATATACACATTTGAGGTGATAGTAGCCATACTAGGGCCCTTATAACAACATAGATGAGTACTGTACATGAACACTAACAGGTAATGTTTGAGGACAAGCTTTCAAGATCTACTTCTTCTTGTAGGTGAAAGCTGTACTAATTCAGAGGGATTTAACAGAACTCTTAACTGGGCACTGAATTACAGAGATATTGCCTCTATAACCCCCAGAGATAAAAAGAAGCTGGTGGGTCACCTAAATCTCTGACACCAATAGAAAACTGAAATAGGAATGGTCGGTGGACTGACCCTTTAAGACAGCTATAAATATAATCACTAATTTCTCATCATAAATTCCACAAACTGGTCCTGCAAGTTCTTTCAAGAGTTTGGAGTTTCCTCTTTTATCTCAGTAGTGACTCTTCGCCCTCTCTTTGTTTGCTTTCTCCCTCTAGAGATGCAAAGACAAACTCAATGCCTTGGCAATCTCAGTGATGAACCAGTGGCCGGGTGTGAAATTACGGGTGACAGAGGGCTGGGACGAAGATGGGCATCATTCAGAAGAATCATTACACTATGAAGGGCGAGCTGTGGATATCACCACTTCTGATAGGGAACGCAGCAAGTATGGCATGCTGGCCAGATTGGCAGTGGAAGCTGGATTTGACTGGGTCTACTATGAGTCTAAAGCTCACATCCATTGTTCTGTCAAAGCAGGTAAGGCCAACTCCACTTTATCACTATCTTGTTTTTACAGGCAGTATTAACTATGCACAAGCAACTTGACCCTTTAGCTGTTAATGAGCTGCAACTCCCAGCATGCCTTGCCAGCTAGGAGGCTGAAGGAGTATACTAGAACTTGCAGTTCTTCAGCAGATGAATTCTGGGAAAAAGGCAGTATGCTCATTTATACTTGGTTTAATAGATATGTGGCTCTACATGTTATGCCGTGTACATACGGGCGGACTTTTCGACCGGACTGGTCTGACGGGAGGAATCCGTCGGACAATCCGACCATGTGTGGGCTTCATCGGACCTGCAGCGGACTTTTTCGGTTGAAAATCAGATGGACTTTAGATTTGGAACATGTTTCAAATCTTTCGGACGGACTCGAGTCCGAACGAAAAATCCGCTCGTCTGTATGCTAGTCCGATGGACGAAAACCGACGCTAGGGCAGCTATTGGCTACTGGCTATCAACTTCTTTATTTTAGTCTGGTCGCACGTCATCACGTACGAATCCGTCGGACTTTGGTGTGATCGTGTGTAGGCAAGTCCGTTCGTTCGAAAGTCCGTCGGAAGTCCGTCAAAAGTCCATCGAAAGTCCATCGGAAAGACCGCCTCACCTTTGATGCCGAAAAGTCTGTCCGTGTGTACACAGCATTAAGGTTTAAGAAGCTCAGAACAGATATATGACCAACATATGTGTGGTAATTTAACTAATTAATTTTTCTGAGACTATTCAAGACTAATTAGGGTTGATTTTTGTATTTCACCCAGCAGTAAAAGCTGCAACATTCTACTTCCATAAGAACTGAAATCATAAGGTGTCAACATGTAGGGCATGTCAAATAGATTGGGCCTAACTTGCTGAAAATTAACTGTCGTATTGCGTGTTGACAACCTCCATAGCCAACTGATATCCCTTTTGAAGTATAACAACCAGAGTGGAGGTACACATGCATGTTAAATGCTTGCTTTATGCAGTAATTTCTAACAACCTTTGTAAAGTTCAAAATGTGATCAACTATTTTCAATTTTCACATATTACTTTTAGGCACTGGCAGCCGGAAGCAGTACATTTAAGTATGGACCCATCAGTAATTAAAAAAATGTAATTTCACATTATTATTATTATTATTATACAGGATTTATATAGCGCCAACAGTTTACGCAGCACTTTACAATATAGAAGGAGACAATACAGTTACAATACAATAAAATACAAGAGGATTAAGAGGGCCCTGCTCAGAAGAGCTTACAAACTAATAGGGTGGGGCAGGTGGTATTAAAGGTTGTAACTGTGGGGAATGAGCTGATGGAAGTGGTAGGAGATTCGTTGGAGATGAGATAGGCTTTCCCGAAGAGATGAGTTTTTAGGGATCGCCTGAAGGTAGCAAGAGTAGGGGATAGCCAGACCAGTGGAGGTAGCGAGTTCCAGAGGATGGGAGAGGCTCTGGAGAAATCCTGGAGACGAGCATGGGAGGAGGAGACATTAACCAACCATACTAGAACCCTTAACCTTATTGGTCTGCCTAAACTAAACAAACCCTTGAAATTAAACCTTAAAAATTCACCTAACCCTAACACATCACCCTTGAATGTAAACACCCTACTGCTATCCTAACACTTAAAATGAATACAATAAGGCATACCCGTACTGAAATGGTTACATATAGTAGGTGAGCTTGAAAAAAGACACAAGTCCATCAAGTCCAACCTATGTGTGTGATTATATGTCAGTATTACATTGTATATCCCTGTATATTGCAGTTGTTCAGGTGCTTATCTAAGAGTTTTTTGAAATTATCGATGCCCCCCGATGAAACCACCGCCTGTGGAAGGGAATTCCACATGCTTGCCGCTCTTACAGTAAAGAACCCTCTATGCAGTTTAAGGTTAAACCTCTTTTCTTATAATTTTAATGAGTGGCCATGTGTCTTATTAAACTCCCTTCCGCAAAAAGTTTTTATCCCTATTGTGGATCACCAGTATGGTATTTGTAAATTGAAATTATATCCCCTCTCAAGCATCTCTTCTCCAGAGAGAATAAGTTCAGTGCTCGCAACCTTTCTTCAAACCAATATCCTCCAGACCCTTTATTAGCTTTGTTGCCCTTCTTTGTACTCGCTCCATTTCCAGTACATCCTTCCTGAGGACTGGTGCCCAGAACTGGACAGCATACTCTAGGTGCGGCTGGACCAGAGTCTTGTAGAGTGGGAGAATTATCACTTTATCTCTGGAGTTAATCCCTTTTTTAATGCATGCCAATATTCTGTTTGCCTTGTTAGCAGCAGCTTGGCATTGCATACCATTGCTGAGCCTATCATCTACTAGGACCCTCAGGTTCTTTTCTATCCTAGATTCCCCCAGGTCAAGCGGTCAGAAAAAGGCCAGAAAAATTGCAGTTTGGGAAAACATTTGCCCCTCAACCAACAGCCAGGTCAAGCGATCAGATATAAAGTTATAGTTGGCTATAGGTGAAGTTCACAAAGTGAAAACACCAGAATAAAGATCCTTATTTTTTAAAAAAATGGTTATTTTGAGTCCATTGAGATTTGAAAAGTACAGTCAAATGGCTGAAAAAGATCCTTAGGGCTTGCTTACACTAGGGGTGCCCTCTGAAGCTCTGTCACTTTTCAAAGGGCATTTGACAGGCAGCTAGGAGGCGTTGTGTTCATCACTGCTTGTTTTAACTCCTGCAATTCAGCACCACCGAACTGATACCCCTTGCAATGCACATGGTTGTGGCACTCTCCATTCAGTCAAATGGATCATGTTCTGCAAGCGGTACTGTCCGCTCAAAGTAATGGGGAAGGATCATTTTTGAAAAGCATTGCCGCCTTAGCATGTGTACACTCCTGACTGCTGCCCTTGTTGCTTAAGGAGTAGTGCGTGGGGTAAAATGCAGCTGAACCGCGTGTTTAATGCCTCCCCCACTCCTGAACACAAGTGCAAACGCGGTCTTAACGATGTGTTCAAGCTTTGTGCAATGAGCCTTGTGAATAATTAAAAGTGCTGCAACACACCTCCATGATCCAACAGCTGAACAAAATCAGTGGGCTGGGTTACAGTTCCCTAACATCTTTGTAGCAACTTTTTATTGGCTAATTCCTTGCTTGCTAATGTGATGATGATTTCGGAATTACTTACATGGTAAAGGAAAAAAAGTATTTGATACCCTGCTGATTTTGTACGTTTGCCCATTTACAAAGAAATGATCAGTCTATAATTTTAATGGAAGGTTTACTTTAACAGTGAGAGACAGAATAACAAAAAAAAAATCCAGAAAAACGCATTTAAAAAATGTTATAAATTGATTTGCATTTTAATGAGTGAAATAAGTATTTGACCCCTTCGCAAAACATGACTTAGTACTTGGTGGCAATCACAGAGGTCAGACGTTTCTTGTAGTTTTCCACCAAGTTTGCACACATCTCAGGAGAGATTTTGTCCCACTCCTCTTTGCAGATCCTCTCCAACTCATTAAGGATTCGAGGCTGACATTTGGTAACTCGAACTTTCAGCCCCCTCCACATATTTTCTATGGGATTAAGGTCTGGAGACTGGCTAGGCCACTCCAGGACCTTAATGTGCTTCTTCTTGAGCCACGCCTTTGTTTCTTTGGCCATGTGCTTTGGGTCATTGTCATGCTGGAATACCCATCCACAACCCATTTTCAATGTCCTGGCTGAGGGAAGGAGGTTCTCACCCAAGATTTGATGGTACATGGCCCCGTCCATCATCCCTTTGATTGGGTGAAGTTGTCCTGTCCCCTTAGCAGAAAAACACCCCCAAAGCATAATGTTTCCACCTCCATGTTTGAAGGTGGGGATTGTGTTCTTGAGGTCATAGGCCACATTCCTCCTCCTCCAAACACGAGTTGCGTGGATGCCAAAGAGCTTGATTTTGGTCTCATCTGACCACAACACTTTCACCCAGGTCTTCTCTGAATCATTCAGAAGTTCATTAGCAAACTTCAGACAGGCCTGTACATGTGCTTTCTTGAGCAGGGGGACCTTGTGGGTGCTGCAGGATTTCAGTCCTTCACGGCGTAGTGTGTTACCGATTGTTTTCTTGGTGACTATGGTCCCAGCTGCCTTGAGATCATTGACAAGATTCTCCTGTGTAGTTCTGGGCTGATTCCTTAACGTTCTCATGATAATTAAAACTCCATGAGGTGAGGTCTTGCATGGAGTCCTAGACTGAGGGAGATTGACAGTTATTTAGTGTTTCTTCCATTTGCTAATAATCGCACCAACTGTTGTCACCCTCTCACGATGGTCTTGTAGCCCATTCCAGCCTTGTGTAGGTCTACATTCTTGTCCCTGACATCCTTGGACAGCTCTTTGGTCTTGATCATGGTGGAGAGATTGGAATCTGATTGATTGATTGCTTCTGTGGACAGGTGTCTTTTATAAAGGTAACAAGCTGAGGTTAGAAGCACTCCCTTTAAGAGAGGATGTCAGGGACATTCTTGTCCCTGACATCCTTGGACAGCTCTTTGGTCTTGATCATGGTGGAGAGATTGGAATCTGATTGATTGATTGCTTCTGTGGACAGGTGTCTTTTATAAAGGTAACAAGCTGAGGTTAGAAGCACTCCCTTTAAGAGAGTGCTCCTAATCTCAGCTTGTTACCTTTATAGAAGACACCTGGGAGACAGAAATCTTGCTGATTGATAGGGGTCAAATACTAATTTCACTCATTAAATGCAAATCAATGTATAACTTTTTTGAAATGCGTTTTTCTGGATATTTTTGTTGTTATTCTGTCTCTCACTGTTAAAATAAACCTACCAAAAAAAATGATAGACTGATCATTTCTTTGTCAGTGGGCAAACGTAAAAAATCAATAGGGTATCAAATACTTTTCCCTCACTGTATAAGTAATTCCAAAATCATCATCACTTCAGCAAGCAATGAATTAGCCAATATAAAGTTGTCCAAGATGTTCAGGAACTGTAACCCAGTCCACTGATTTTGTTCAGCTGTTGGATCATGGAGGTGTGTTGCAGCACTTTTAATTATCCACAAGGCTCATGGCACAAAGCTTGAACAAAGGTTAAGACTGCGTTTGCACTTGTGTTCAGGAGCGGGGGATCATTTCTTTGTCAGTGGGCAAATGTACAAAATCAGCAGGAGATCAAAATACCTTTTCCCTCACTGTAGATAAATGCTAACATATCTATCAGTGTTTGAAATTAGTATTTGAAAGCCAGGAATATCTGTAGATTCAATGGAAAAACTTCTCTAGCATGCATGGAAATGTTGATGTTTTTAACGGAAACTCTGGTAGACCTTTGTTGGGAGAAGGAAACAATGAGGGAGATTTACTATAACTGGTGCACACAGAATCTGATGCATTAGCATCTAACTTCAGCTTTTTCAATTAAGATTTGACTGGAAGCTGATTGGTTGCTGTACATAGCTTCACCAGATTCTGTATGCATCAGCTTTAGTAAATCTCCCCCACTGTGTAAC
The DNA here is from genome assembly GCF_042186555.1 of Aquarana catesbeiana. Classification (NCBI taxonomy): domain Eukaryota; kingdom Metazoa; phylum Chordata; class Amphibia; order Anura; family Ranidae; genus Aquarana; species Aquarana catesbeiana. Next base: position 88,332,138 of record NC_133328.1, read on the forward strand.
ATTGAAGCCCTACTAAGGAAGTACTACATTATCTAATAAGCATTCATGTTCCCATTCCCCGTTGGTGGGAAACCTGCACTCTGTATGTGTGGTGGCTTCCTCATTGGGTAGAGGGGCTGATGGACCCTCTGCATATAATAGTAAGTTGATGGCTGGTCCACTTTTTAGCAGTTCTCCAATACTGTTGGACAAATTGAATCTTTACCCATCGGAATAAGTAATAATTTGCAATCCACCAAATTATCAATAGAACAAATTTCCCATTGTTGTCTCAGATCTTGGAATTTGTTTTGAAAGAACAAAAAAAAGAACAAAAATTGAGAAAAAAAATGGAACTGGAAAATGGACTTTATAGGCACCACTGATAAAAGATATACATTTTATTAAACACACCACACAAATATAAAAACAGAATAAAAAAAACAGTAATTAAGAAAACAAACAATAGTCGAATATATGTCTCCAAGACAGCCATCTACATTAGGGGTGTACTGGTGACAACCCCAAGTATTGTCATGATGGCTAATTGCAAAGTATGGATTACATGAAGCTGGACATTTTTCGCGAGGGAGCCGCTTCTTCAGGAGCTTATATATAATTTCTACATGAAAATGGAGAAACATTCATTAAGTATATATACACAGATATAATTCCATAGATTATACATTAGGATATTTACTTATTCACCGGTGTGATGTAAACATATAACAAATAGTGTGTCCATCAACCAGGGTGCTGGTTGATGGACACACTATTTGTTATATGTTTACATTACACCGGTGAATAAGTATAGATAGTTTTTTTTTCAGACTAGGATGTATAGGTAAAACTTAAAACAGTTGATAATAGGATAACATAAAAAGTATATATTTAGTAAATAACTCAAAAACTTGGTAAATATTTTCTAAACTTCACAACAAAACATATTAGATCAGTGTGGAGACATAGCAGATGCAAGCAGCAACGATTAAGGAAAATGATTGAACTTAAGCAACACCCAACATATAATGGAAAACTCGTATTAAACTTAAATATTGCAGTTTAATGCTAATTTTATGAAGCGGAAATCATCTCTGTAGAGTAAGGAGTAACATCCAGTATTATTGGCCATTGTATAACTTTATTTCTTCCAGAGAATGTTATGCTTAGCAGTGCAATAGTAGTAAAGGATCAAACGTTGGGGCTTTCCATGATAAATAACAGAGCCTTTAAAAGTCCCCAATAGCCTATAAAAGAAATATGTTTTTAATTTAAAGTAGTCCCTGAGTAGGGATATTTAGCACTCATATAGCAGTTAATTAAAATTTCATCAGCTATGTTAAATTCTATCAACAAAATTAGTTCTGCAAAGTAATGTGGTTTTTGGTATGACCAAAAACTAATAAATTTAAAGACTTCCTCAGCAAACAAATGTATCAGCCATCAAGTTGGGTATATTTACTATTTGCTGTTGTTAGAACCGAACCCCCTATAGGTCTGCAGCCTAGATCTTGCCTTCTTTCTAGTTACCAGGACTTATACTGAGAGGACAATGGGAAACACAAGCTTTTAAAGCCACAACCTAAATAATTATTTAAGAAGCACAAAGAGAAATCACAAGAGACAACCAAGTAGTTTCCAGCTTTCGCCTGGTGATAATCAGGTTCCGTTCAAAACATAAAGAGTCCCACTATATAAATATTCACATACAACATAAAAATATAATGCACCAAAAATTGCAAAAATAAAATCCAATAAAAATATTGGAATGAGATATAATCCATAGAAAGTAAAAAACAAAAACTGTGAATCATAAATTGAAAATAGAATGAGATTAAATAAAGTCCTCCTCATACAATATGTGACCAGAGTATCGAGACAGTTGCACCATCCATCACAGAAATGTGAAGTCTTGACTAAAACACCACCACCTGTATATGGTAGAAATGCCCGCTTATCAGCTATATGGGACCTTCTAGTCAGGGTGTTTCAATAGTGCTCCTATTGATTCCCCTCAGAGCCAAAGGTACAGGTCATTCAGATATTGCCTCCATTATTTCGTCCCAAAAATATACAAAAATACTCCTCATAGTGTAAAATCTTAAGATATACTTTATTAAATCAATCCAATGGATAAAACACCTTAAAAACAAACTCACTGGCCGGCAAAGCACACACAACCTGCACTTCTGAGAACCAAAGAACGTGATGACAACAGCACGTCCCTCTTTCCTACGCATTTCATCACAGAATGACGCTGTCTGCGGCACTTTCTTTTCCTTTGACAATTAGGTTTGGTTGCCATGAGTTACAGCTTTCCACCCTCCTTCCTCACAAATTTAGGTTAAAAAAAAACAAGTGAATACCCATGTTTACAAACCTTTACTTTGGCTGAACAGGGCCCCCTTTAGTGCCCCCTTTCCACCAACATATTCACCTTTCTTTCATTCCTTCCCCCCACTGCTCTGTTTAGCCACAGTGAGTGTCCTAGGAACGTTCATGTATGGAGGAGCAAGTGTTTTACACCCTTCTGTCCATGTGTCATTTCTAGTGCTTGGTGATTAGCTTAGGGGGGTTCTTAGCCCAGTGTAGACTAGAGCTATTAGCTGTACATGACCAAAACTTCCAAAAAATCCTACCAGGTCTTAGTTAATTAAATAAAATGTATGATCAAATATTCCAGAGGGGAGCCCTCCACTGAACTGTATAAGCAAAAAAAAAAATGGATTTTTGGCTTAAAGGATCAATCATTGCCATTTCATCAATAGTCTATTGAGACTGATCTACATAGAAATAAGGATTTATATTTGATACTGGTGTCCTGTTTATATACATATACATTTGGTGATTAAATATTTATTTCTGGAATTTACATTGTATAATATATGAACACTATGCGCAAGGGCATGAGACATGGTTTTTAACTTTGGGTGTTGTGACTTCCAATATATGTTGCATAAAGATTTGTCATAACTGCATCTAACAGGGATTTTGTGAATCAGTGATAGTGGGTCATATAGGAGATTATTTAGACATAGGCTAATGCGGAGTGGATTGAGCCAAAAATCAATTTTTTGTTTTTATTTTTGACTTGAGCTACTGGCTCCCAACAGCTGACTGGAGCAGCCAGGAGGAGTCAAGGAAATAAAAGCATGTACTACTACTGGGTAGAACCATAAGATGAACCTGTTGTTCTGCCCTTCAAGGGCAAAGCACAGTTCATTTTTAAGAGAATGTGTCATCCATAAAAGAATACTTGGATGTGAGCCAACTCAATTAAACAAAGTTATATACATTATTATTACTTAGTTCATTGTTTGAAGAAAAATATATCCATACAATTCAAACTTTCATAACTCCAGCAGTTTTTGTCTAGAGTAAAGCAAAACAAAGCTCCCGGGACTCACCGAGTCTGCCATTGTCCAGTTTAAAGGATATCTGTACCTGAAATATGCAGACTGTCATTACTGATATTTCACTCTGAAAATGTTGGTTGCTTGGCTGCATGGGCGTAGCATAAGGAGTTGCAGGGGTCTCAATTGTAACCCCACCCCTAGCTCCAGGGGCCCCTGCAGCCTCCCTGTCATATTATCATATCCTTCACAAAATCCAGCTCCGATCTGCCTTAGGGCCCCACAGCCACGCTCCAGTACTGGGCTTCTACTTTGCCTTCCACAGTCCACACCCCTTTGTTCCCATTGGCTGGGGAGAAGTTGTGAGCCATTTCCTGAATGGAAAGGAGCACAAGGTGAGAACGGTCCAAGGTGGGGAAGTTTCTGTATTGTGTGCTCGCAACATGGAATGTAACCGAGCTCAGTGAGGCAAAAGGGAGGAGAGTGCCATCCTGTAGCCACAAAATAACCAATGTCACTGGTGAGGTATGACACTGCTCAGTGTCTCCTAGTCACCAGCTGGGATTCTCTGTACCCCCCCACCCGGGGATGTCTGCTTACCCCACTTCCTGATAACTGGGGAAAAGACACACACCTTCAGGAGGTGACCTTCCCCCAACACCTGTCAACACTGACAGAGAAACCTTCAGAAATTGCTAAAACAAATCCCTTGACACCTCATTAGGGGGCCCCTGAAGGGCTGCAGGCTCCAGATTTTGTGTCACATGGCTTTTCCCTCCCAGATCTAAGTTGCCCCCCCAAAGCCCCCTGACCACCTCCTCCACCCTGCATGCTATGCCCGGCTGCTGAGCTCCTTTCCCATTACAGCACTCTATACTGTTCCTCCTCCTCACAGCCAGTTAGCCATGATCTGCACAGGTTTTATCTGCCTCCTGCAACTACACTGCCGTTCCGACCAGAGAATTTCACAGGTCAGAAGGGCAACATAAAAGCCAGATACACCCTGTGAAGACTGACAAACTGTGTGTAAAGGAATGTGATTTCAGCCCTGTGTAGGGGGAGAGCTGTATACAGTGCTGGGATGGGAAAGGAGCTCTGCCAAGTGACCTGCCAGGGGTCCCTGTCCCCTGATTCTCCAGCGGTAATCCCTGTGCTCTGATGTAAAGAGGAACTCTGGGAATTCAAAACTCTTAAGCCACTTGAGTATCTTGGCGTGCAGTGGATGTATCTGCACGCACGTTGGAAGTAGTGGGGGGGGGCCAGGTCAACTTTTGCGTCGGGCCCACAAGCTTCAAGCTACGCCTCTGCTCTGCTGCCATGCTGATCCATTGGACCCAGCTTTTAAGATACTAACCTGAAACAAGTATGCAGATAAGGCATTTTGACTTTACTATGGCCCACCCTTTGCATACTTGATTTGGTTCAATAATTTAAGAAGGAAACTTCCCGGTATGTGTATGCTCCAGACATACCACAGGTCACAAAGGATGAGAACTCCAGCATGTCCACGCAGGCGTGGGGGGATTCCATACATACTACAGGCAAGATACATGTCTGCACATTCACTGAACCTCATGGCATGCATGTATTCCCACACTGCCTCCTGGGATGTGTGATGTAGGGGGGTAGCCCTATATTATCCTTGCCTAGATGAGGAATCGGGAAGTGGTGGACTGACCATAAAAAAAGTTATGTTATTGCATAAGAGGACGGGGGAAAGGAGAACCTAAGACAAAGTTAATCTGATGGGTAAAGGTTCACTTTAAAGTTTTGAAGCCAGTTCCTGGAGGACAGCATGTATTTCCAGAACAAGGTCAGCAAAAAGCAGTTAGCATGATTCATTCAGTACAGGTTTCATTTAATGTTATGATGTAACAGTAAATACACCCTAGGTGCTGCCATGATAAATACTGATGAAAGGAGTGCAGTGATTTCAGCAAAAATGATTTAATTGCAAAATTACCAATTACCAGAGAAATTGTGCCAAAGCAGAAACTTACGATTTCATTTTTTGAGCTGCTAGATAAAATTTGACGAATATAGAGGGTGTGGTTGTTTTTTGGATGGCAAGAGGGCAAATTTATTTTATTTAGTGTTCTTTGAATTTGTGTTTTTACCCTTTTTTGCACATATTTTTGATTTTTTATTTGTGTGCTGCCACTTTTTAACATTTTTTGTCTACTTTTTTCATTGTCTTTGCCATTGAGTGAAAAAGGTAAATTAATGGGGCTAATTTGGGACCATTTTTGACACAAGAACAGATTCAGGATAGTTGGAAGGAGGTTCTGTATCTCGCAGGAGATAATAAAAAGCTCATTGCATGTTTTAAAGCCAACAAAAGCCCATTTGTCTTTGAAGTGACACTGTCACAGCCTTAAAAAGGTCTACAAGTATAGTTCCCTGCATTAGAAGACACGGAATACTTACCTGTCTGGCACACAAAGACCAAATTCCTCTGTCTTTAAGTGTTAAAGCTTCCTTTAATGGTATTCAACATTTCTGGGAGCATGGAATACCTGTGTATCCATATGCTCACTGTGGTTCCTCTAGCCAGTGCCTAAGCCCTTTTAAGACACAGTAGTGACATTAGTTTCAGTGTCAGGAACCATTGAGCACAGTGAGGGAACACCCATTTGACACTCCCGGAAGTGTTGAAAGCTGAAGACTTTGCTGGAGGATTTAGAACTTGACCACAACAGAGTTTGGAATAGCTGCCCTATTGAAAGGTACATCCAGCATAGTGTCAGACTTGTAGATTTGTATAGCACTCACTAAACTCCCTTTTTGATTTAGTGAGGCTTATGCCGCGTACACACGATCAGACTTTACGGCATACTTGGTCCGGCGTACCGGATTTTGTCGGACAATTCGATCGTGTGTGGGCTCCAGCGGACTTTGTTTTCTCAAAAGTTTGACGGACTTAGATTTGAAACATGTTTCAAATCTGTCCGATGGAATTGAGTCCGGTCGAAAAGTCCGCTCGTCTGTATGCTAGTCCGATAGACAGAAACTTTCATTTAAAGTGCACTATCCCACCCTCTCTAATCCTACCAGGCTACTTTATACTCAAAAACCCTCATAGACTTATAAAGGGCACTACAGTAGAATGTGAAAGGGTAAGAACACCTGTCAGGTTTTTTTATTGCATATTGTGTCCCTATTTGGGTAATTTCTCCTCACTTCCTGTCTCTTTTACTGTGGATTCTGGAACATTATTTCAAGGGAAACCTTCCCAGGGACAGTCCTTAGAGAGGCTGTAATCCTTTAAAGCTGTGTCCTAAAGTATTATAAAACCTAGGCCGAAGTTACACTTACACAGTCACACACATTGCAATGTATCTTTTTATCCTCCCAGATTTCACACTGCAAACTGAACATGGACTGAATTGCAGAACAGTGAAAATATTTTCACACTAATGCTGGAAGTGAGTTTGCAGTGTGTACAAAGACAGAGTTGAAATGTACCAATGCATGGTGATTACAGGGCAGACTGGCCCTTTTATGCCAAATCTGTTGACCATCACGCAGTTCTAGAAGAAACTATTCCTGCAGCTGAATATCCTTTCTGTTGTTCAGCAGAGAGCTGGCAAACCAGCGACAAGCCCCCCCTGTGGGAGACAGACGAGAAGGCAGCGAACCCCCCTAAGACTCCTTAGCCAATCCTAAGTCATAAGACTCTGGGTCTCAGGACCCGCTACCTGATTGGCTGGGAGGAGAATATTAATTTGCTATTGTCACACAACTGGGTGGGCTCAGGGTGCAGTGCTCTGCGTCCTAAGCCCACCCTTTTTTTACGTACCAATTAGAGCCTCAGACACTAATCATGTGCTTGAAAAAAAAAACCCCATTGGAATCATGTGTTCAGCCCCCCGGAATGGGAATGTAGATTAGGGGCTGGGAGCATTGATTGGGGGGGCGACGCCCTTGCGCCCCGTATGGATGGGCTGCCACTGGCAGAGAGTTCATGGAATTTCCAGCTGTACAATGCTTCTAGTATCTCCTAGTGTGTACCTCCATAATACAACAATCTTTATTGTGTACTCTGAAATCATAAAAAGAGCTCAGGAGCTACATATATATTGATCTGCAATATTTCACCATTCATTGTATGGCATGGCAAACCCTGTTGCGTAGACTACTTGAGTATGCATAGGCTGAACAGATCCAGTCTATTAGTATATCAGCTCTTTGTTGCTGACTTATTTTTAGTTTTATATATGAAAGCTTCAGTGTACCCTGGATACTCTCTTCTAAATGCCTTTGGGTTATGTATTAGAGGTGAAACTATATCTTAAACACAAGGCACAGGTTAATTTTTACCTGCTCAGTAAATGTTAGGCAATTCAAGTCACCATATCGACTGCCGGGGTTTATTTCAACTAAAGAGCAGTAACTCAAGAATTCATCTACCATTAGTGGGATCAGGGAACGATCATGTGAATGAGGTCATATGCAATCCATGTAGGTACACTTGATGGTAGGAGAGAAATGTACCTACAAGATGGACTTTCCCGAAAGATAAGACTGCCATAGGAGTGTCTGCTTGTAAACAAGCATGTTTGTGTAGTGTAGTTATCCATTTTTGTACTACAGAATGCTTTTGGGCAATGTATTTTCCAGCTTCTGGTACCCACGTGCCCATTGTATGGTTGTGGATGCGAGTCAGCATGGGCACCCAGACTAGTCTGCGTCTGCAAAGCTCTATATGCAACAAATTGCAATGCACTGTGTGTTCTGACACCTTTCTGTCAGAACTAGCATCAACTTTTTTAGCAATTTGAGCCACACTAGCTCTTCTGTTGGATCAGGCTACACAGGCCAGCCTATGCACCTCACATCAGTGAGTCTTGGCTGCCCATGACCCTGTCACCGGTTCAGTGGTTTTCCTTCCTTGGACCACTTTTGGAAGGGTCCTAACCACTGCAAATTGAGGACATCACACAAGAGCTTCAGTTTTGGAGTTGTTCTGACCCAGTCATCTAGCCATTATAATATCTCTCAAATTTGTCACTCAAATCCTTACACTTGCCCATGTTTTCTGCTTTCAACACATCAACTCCAAAAACAATGTTCACTTGCTGCTCAATATATCCCACCCACTTTATGGTGTCATTGGAACGAGATAATCAATGTTTTTCACTTTACCTGCTAGTGGTCATAATGTTATGACTGATTGGTGTATATTACAATCTTTAGTGGTCACTACTGCTAAGATTATAGTTATATTTTTCCTACCACACAGAACTTACAAGACTGATACACTATAAATCAGAAATCATATTATATATGGATAATAGGATGAAACAACCCAGAAGAGTCTTCTTGGGGCACATCAAATTTATCATAAAGAAGTTTTATTGGAACCTTTAATTACATCTTGTCTGCAAAATTAGCAATTGCATTTGTGACACAGTGGTGGAGATTTACTAAAACTTGTGCACAAAAATCTGGTGCAGCTGTGCATAGTAACCAATCAACTTCTAACTTCAGCTTGTTCAATTAAGATTTGACAATAAAACCTGGAAGCTGATTGGTTGCTATGCACAACTGCACCAGATTCTGCGTGCACCAGTTTTAGTAACCCCCCCCCCAGTGTTTTTACTACTGCTACTGACAATCTGCACTACTACATTCAATAATTTAATTAAAAACAAAATAATATTTAACAATCATAAACTTGAAATCCAAAGTGTTCATTCACATGTCTCAGTACAAGGTTTCTCAGCCGAAATACAAGAAATCATGCCCATTTTCATAAAGGATTTGTAACAAAGACTTATGTTGCAACAGTTCTTTGCCATACACAGCTAGTGAGGCCTGGATTCCTTTCCATGCACTTAGGACGCCACATTCTGTCACTAATCAGCAACAGCTCCTGTTACTTCCAATAGCATGGATGATCTTTGCTAAAGCACTGAGCAAGCAGACAAAATAGCAATCTGTCATCAGCATCCATGTTCTAGAACGACATTTAAGCTGAATGTGTTGTCTTTAAGAAAGGCAGTAAAAAATGTAATTGTTCCTTCAAAGAAAGAAAACATTTTAGCACCTTCAAGTGCAAAAATAGTGCATCAGGCTATATCTGGTGAAACAACCAATACCAATAAGGCTTTGGAGGTGATTTACTAAAAGTGCATTTCTTTACCTAATTAAGGGAACCTAAATTTACTTTGAACATTTAATCATCAGTTATTAAATAAAAGTACAGTGAGGGAAAAAAGTATTTGATCCCCTGCTGATTTTGTATGTTTGCCCACTGACAAAGAAATGATCAGTCTATAATTTTAATGGTAGGTTTATTTTAACAGTGAGAGACGGAATAACAACAAAAATATCCAGAAAAAACACATTTCAAATAGTTATTAATTGATTTGCATTGTAATAAATGAAATAAACGCTGGCTGGACACACCTGGACTAAGTCCCAGAGAACTGGTGCTGTCTAGACTTCTACAGTGTCCCTAGGGGTGAACATGCTATCTATATGGCCCATGTGATTTGTGTCCATGAGTGGACAGTGTAGAAGTGAGCAAATGTATGATATGTTTGAATATGTAGCAACTGCAAAGTTAACTCGACTGTGTAACCTTCATTGTTGAAAAATGTATGGCTTGTGCATTGGAAGCTATTTACTATGTTCAATAAAAAACCTTTTAAAATGAGTGAAATAAGTATTTGATCCCCTATCAATCAGCAAGATTTCTGGCTCCCAGGTGTCTTCCATACAGGTAACAAGCTGAGATCAGGAGCACTCTCTTAAAACACCTGTCTACAGAAAGAATCAATCAATCAGATTCCAATCCCTCCACCATGGCCAAGACCTAAGAGCTGTCCAAGGATGTCAGGAACAAGATTGTAGACCTACACAAGGCTGAAATGGGCTACAAGAAAACCGCCAAGCAGCTTGGTGAGGGGGTGACAACAGTTGGTGCGATAATTCACAAATGGAAGAAACACAAAATAATTGACCTCTCCTTGGTCTGGAACTCCATGCAAGATCTCACCTCGTGGAGTTTCAATGATCATGAGAACGGCGAGGAATCAGCTCAGAACTACACGGGAGAATCTTGTCAATAATCTCAAGGCAGCTGGGACCATAGTCACCAAGAAAACAATTGTTAACACACTACGCCGTAAAGGACTGAAATCCTGCAGCACCCGCAAGGTCCCCCTGCTCAAGAAAGCACATGTACAGGCCCATCTGAAGTTTGCTAATGAACATCTGAATGATTCAGAGGAGAACTGGGTGAAAGTGTTGTGGTCAGATGAGACCAAAATTGAGCTCTTTGACATCAACTCAACTCGCCGTGTTTGGAGGAGGAGGAATTCTGCCTATGACCCCAAGAGTGCCATCCCAACTGTCAAACATGGAGGTGGAAGCATTATGCTTTGGGGGTGTTTTTCTGCTAAGGAGACAGGACAACTTTACTGTATCAAAGGGATGATGGACAGGGCCATGTACCATCAAATCTTGGGTGAGAACCTCCTTCCCTCAGCCAGGACTTTGAAAATGGGTCGTGGATGGGAATTCCAACAAGACAATAACCCAAAACACACGGCCAAGGCAACAAAGGAGTGGCTCAAGAAGAAGCACATTAAGGTCCTGGAGTGGCCTAGCCAGTCTCTAGACTTTAATTCCATAGAAAATATGTAGAGGGAGCTGAAGATTCGAGTTACCAAATGTCAGCCTCGAAACCTTAATGAGTTGGAGAAGAACTGCAGAGTAGGACAAAATCCCTCCTAAGATGTGTGCAAACATGGTGACCAACTGGAAGAAACATCTGACCTCTGTGATTGCCAACAAGGGTTTTGCCGCCAAGTACTAATATTACTCATATTTTGCAAAGGGGTCAAATACTTTTTTCATTCATTAAAATGAAAATCAATTTATAACTATTTTGAAATGCGTGTTTCTGGATTTTTTTGGTGGTATTCTTTCTCTCACTGTTAAAATAAACCTACCATTAAAATTATAGACTGATCATTTCTTTGTCAGTGTGCAAACATATAAAATCAGCAGAGGATCAAATATTTTTTTCCCTCACTGCATGTCCTTTGCACATAAATGGATATACAAAACAGTAAATCAACCCTAATATGTAAGTGTTGTATCATCTGTTTTTGTAATGTGTGGTTCTCTGCATACTGAGAAATGCAAGTCCCAGCTTGTACTGACAGCCAGCGGCTAGTAGAAGAGGTTGCACTTTGTAGTTCCACTTCTAATGAAGAATCAAAGTTAAATAAAAAGCTGTGAAGAGTGAGTACATCTTCCCTGGGTTATGATGTAATTTGTTCTTAATGGTCAGTCCATCAAAAGAATTCAGATAGATGGAGCCTGATAGAATACGTGAACCTGAGGCTTCCTATATATAGTCTTGATTTGAGGACTCCAGTGCCTAAATCTCCCTGGCATAGTTCCTAGCTCTGGTCCTCACCTTGAAGTTCTAGATGTAATACTTACTTATCTGTATTCCCATATATCCTTTTGAATGCTCCTGGGAACTTAAAATGTTACTAAACCCACAACAGTAAAATTAGTCTGTATATGTAGTAAAGCATGCTTGTTATACTCACTGTGGAACCGCAGGGGTTAATCCTTTGCATTGTGTAAAAAGGCTGTTTGATCCTGTATGCACAGATCCTTCACTTTTTCCACTGACTCCAAAACAGGTTCGGAAAAGACAGAGTTACTGGAGTCAGGCTGCACATGCTCAGTTTGGTGTGTATTGCTAGAGAGTTTTTTTTCTTGGGTGAGTGCATGTGATCAGCACTGTCTAGACAGAGGGTCAGGGGTCCTGGATCCTGATAGGACAGCCAATGCAGTATGAAAATTCCTCCTACAAGCTTTAACCAGACACTGATAGAAGTCACAAGACTGCTAAATACTGCTGATGAGAAAAGGTATTGGGCAGTTTATATTTACTAACCTGATTGCATTTCCATGTTCTGTGTACTGTGGGAGAGCAGATATAGTGTAGGGTCCTGGGTCTGGTAATATTTTAAGATCTCATCACGGGAATCTGTGAGTGTTAGAAGAAGTCAGTAGCTGTGTTTAAAACCTCCACAGACATTTCTTTATGTCATGTTGCTATAGCCAACAAATGCCCTTAGCATCATGGATCTGCCTAAAAAATTAAATATGGGTTTTGGAATAAACTGACCCTTTAATGTACCCACCAACATCAAGGAATGACTGTGTTTGTATATGGCAAAGATGATGGGGCTTCCTCCTGGCTGACTGATTTCAGGAAAATAGTTGATAATCAAGAATAGATTTTCCTGGAGGATCCCTATTGTTCCACCAAGATAAGGCTGGAGACAGCAGAGTGCCTACACATGGCTAAAACATACTCAGACTGTGCTATCGTGTATTTTTATGGCTTGATCATTTTACAGAACCCCCATTATGGGTTTACCTTTTAGCCACTATTTTATATGTATAGGTTCCTTTAGGGAACACATAGATATAGAATATCTGTCATCCACAAATTATTTAATGCCCAAACAGCTACTCAATAAAGGAAAACTATAGAAAAATATGTAGGCTGCCATTGCTAAACTTTTGTTTTCAAAATACTAGTTGCCTGGCCATTAAAGCTTTGCCAGAAATATAATGTTGCTAATTGCAAGTAGTGCTGACAAGGCAGGGGTAGAAGGTAGTGCTTACTGCTGTACAGACACCACTGATCAAATATTGAAACCGGGCATTCTTCCATGCAGCCTGCTGCCTATTCCTCAAATTTTTCGCCCAGCACTAGGAAGCAGTGCAAGGTCTGTTAACAGAAAGATATGCTAATGTAAGCTTTTGTCTCATTAGTAGGGCTGCAGAAATTAACGATTCCTCCATTAATCGTTAATTTTTTTGATCGATCAAAATTTTTTTGATCGGTAGGCTGCCTGCCCTGGGGCCGCTTTGGGCCAAGCTGTGGCTGCAGCGCAGCGCTCCGCTCCCTCCTCCTCCTCTACTATATGTCATACACAGTCTGCAGGCATCTCCCGCTGTGTGTCTCGGAGCTGAGTGTGAAAACTTTGGCAGCGCTGAGAGGAAAGTCACGCCCTCCTCCTAGATCAGCTTGTGTGATAGACGCAGTGCTCTGTCTATCACACAAGCTGATCTAAGAGGAGGGCGGGACTTTTTTCACAGTGCGGCCAAAGTTTTCACACTCAGCTCTGAAACACACAGCGGGAGATGCCTGCAGACTGTGTAATCCAGGCACAGGCACTGACTACAGCGAGGCTGCGATTATGGGCACTGTGAGACTGCATTATGGGCATGGTGAGACTGCATTATAGGCACGGCGAGGCTGCAATTATAGGCACGGTGAGACAGCATTATGGGCACAGTGAGGCTGCAATTATAGACATGGTGAGGCTGCGATTATGGGCACGGTGAGACAGCATTATGAGCACGGTGAGGCTGCAATTATGGGCATGGTGAGACTGCATTATGGGAACGGTGAGGCTGCGATTATGGGCACGGTAAGTCTGAGATTATGGGCACGGTGAGACTGCATTATGGGCACGGTAAGGCTGCGATTATGGGCACGGTGAGGCTGAGTTTATGACGTGTGACGTCCTAGCCATGCCCCGCTATGTCCGGCTTCAGCCGTTGCCATAGCAATGGTGCTAAATCAGCTAAAAGTAGTTGGACCTGTATTTGAAATTAGTCGATTAATCGATAAAAAAATCGATTAATCGAACACGAAAATTTTAATCAGTAATAGCTCTACTCATTAGTAAATGTTTATATGTATTTTCTGTGTATAAAAAGATATTTAGAGGTACCGCCCTGCCACCTAACAATATCTCCACCGCGCCTACTAAAAAGTGAAAATAAAGGTGTATCTGTAAACAAACAAATGAAAAGATGTGTAGTGAACTACCACCCCACAACTAAAGTGAAGCAGCCCCTTTACAATAGATCTAATATAAAATATTTAATCTAGTGCGTCTGTATAGTCATACATTGCCCACAGACACCCACAGAAAAAATAAGAGGCGCTAATAATCAATATAAATGTACATGTGCTTCAAACCAGTGATGGTGTCACCCCCTAAGGGTGTCAGCAAATTCGCATAAATAATAAAAATACGCAAAATAAGCAAAATAACGTATCAAGAAAAATATCTGAAAAATTATAAAAATTCAAACCCATACACTCAATACGTTAAATGTATAGTAGCAATACAGTGATGGTGTGACCCTCTCCGTATATAAAATCACACACAATGAGTGAACCTTTAAATCAAACTTCTCCAGTGGTAAAGTGCAAAGTAATCATGCTAAACATGCACTAAATTGAATACAAAATGATCATACTTTCAAATAATCAGTCCAAAAAAAATTATTAATTAACATGACATCACACGTGATAAATAGTGTCCTAAATAGGTGATCAATCTTGATGCAACCAGGTGATAACACGTATCTTCCACCTCTCCCTTGGTGCACGGTGCTTCCACTCCCTCAAGAATTACACTCACCGACTAGTTTTGCCAGCACTCTCATGCACGGCAAAAATCGCTTATTTACCACCCCCGGGTAAAAGGATCAATCGTTGTTTCCACGGTGATTGTTTAAACATGAGGCCCACATGAAAGAAATAATAAGTGCTCCAATAGTGTGAACCAATTTAACACTTTATTAAAATCACTGCAATCTTCTAATGCAACACTCACATTTAAAACGATAAAAATCAGCCAAAAATAAAGTGCAAATCTCCTCAAACTGTATATAGTGGAACCAAACTGTAACAACTGGTCACGGCGGACCCGAGGTGTGCCGGCGCACAGCGTTCACTCTCACCACCCCCCTGAATGCTCCTCCGTGCCTCCGTGTAATCGCAACCTCTCTCCCTCCGTAAGGATAGCAATACTGTGTGTCACGTCTCACGGCCACGCCCCCGACATGTTTCGTCACAAGTTGACTTACTCATGGGATAGGCCGCAATCTCCATCAATCACCCCTTATATGCATATTCCGCCTACGTCTATGACGCCGCGCTTCGCGCCTGCGCACATCTCGGGTCCCCGCTATATGGATTAGGTTAAGAACTAGACGGCGGTGCAGAGCAGGGGTTAGATGAAACAATAACATGGACTGATGTTGTCACCAATAAGTGCATTAAGTATACTAACATAGCACACACGGTAATCCCTTACATAAATCGCTATACCATATGAACTATATATAGAAACACTAGACAACAGAGCGAACTGACACTGACTGCCTGTATCGCTTTCATGTTTAAATACTACGCCCCCTATACTTCTCATATAACGGATCTGTATATGTGTGCACAAATAAATATCCGCACCACATATACCAACAAAGTGAAGCCCATAAATAGAAATATCTTTCAACATATATGCGCCTCACTATTCCATATACATATATATTATATTGCATACTATAAATATATGTATTTTCTAGCACAGTTTTAATTGGGCTTTAAAGCGTTTGTTACCCTAAAAAAGTGCTTGTGCTGTGTAATTTGGCCCCCTGTATCACCTGAAATACCTGGCTGATCCTGCCAGGTTCTGCCTTCCCCCTGTAAACTGACCACGGTTTATCATGGCTGCTGAGCCCCCGATACCAGTTCAGTTTACGTGCCTCCGTCATCCGCAGCTCACCTGTCCACCTCTGTTCTTCTCTCCCCCCTCCCTCCCTGCCTGTCAGCTCGGGACAGTGCCCACCCCTCCCATCCTGCGGTTGAAATAACTTTTAATGTTTCATATAATCCTCTGTGTTTCCTAATCCTGTGTGTCCCTGTGTCTGTGTTTTACAAAAAAATGCCGTCTATACCTGATTTCAGAGCGCCGCTTGGTGCTCACGTGCCCGGCCGCCTCTCTCCTCCTCTCGTCCTGACTAACGTAAGCAGGGGATTCTCGGCCCCTCCTGCTCTAGCTGTCAGATCGGTAGAGGGGAGAGGCGGCTGGTCATGTGATCGGCGCTCTGAAATCAGGTATAGACGGCATTTTTTTATGAAACACAGAGACAGGGGCACACAGGATTAGGAAACACAGAAGATTATATGAGGATATGACAGTGGCTTAACAGCTACTTTAAGCTAACCTAATATTTCTGATGATGAACTCAACCCCATTCACTGCTCACAGGTCAGCCTGTATCCACTTTGATTCTCTGCAATCAGCCAGGTGCCAAGGTCCTGGAGTCTGTTCCTTCTTCACTGTAGTTCACCAACCAAATAATGGGCCGTGCACCAAAGATACTCAACTTCAGGCTTTTTACAATAACAGCACACTGCCTACTCCAACCCAAAGCCACGCCTCCAACATATTTCACCTGCAGCAGGGCTTAATCATTGGGTTTCCCCATGAGTAAACCCTGTTGTGGGTGAAACATGTCAGGGGCATGGCTTTGTGTGGAAGTGAGTGGTGTGCTGTCATTGCAATAAAGCTTACCTGGTGTTGAATGTCTTCAGTGTGTGGGTTCTGATTTACAGTCCTGTAACAAGTATACAAATCCGGGGATCTGACTTTTCCCTGACTTCACCCATTATATGCTTGTTCCAGGTCAGTAACTCTAAAAGTTTGAAGCCAGACATAGCCAGGCAACTAGCATTTTTAAAAGGAGGCCGGGTAGTTAAATTTAAATATATCAATCAAAAGTACAAAAAGATGTAACCTTGCCAAATTACTTTTCCTCAAATTGTTTGTTAAGGTTTGTAGACTATTAATAGTATTTAAAGTGGACCTATCATTCATACTTAACATGAATCAACAGGGTAGCTGTCAGCATAACCAAATCACATTATGTCTTTAGCTTGGAATGAATAAAAAATATACTGCTCTGAGATCCTCGGCCAAGGTAATGATCTCTTAGTACTGCCAGCATTGCCCATGATTTTAAACCAGACATAACCTGTCTGATTGACTTGTAGGGAGATAAGAGGTTAAGCAAGTCGCAAATACTATGCAGTAGTTATAAAAGGCCTGCATATGTAATCACAGAAAATGTCTTCTTCCATGAACATTTATGACTAAAGGAGATCTGAACTAGGGAAGGAGCCTCAAAAAAGGACCAGTCAAGGGTTTGGGTCATGGTCTCTGTAGAGCAGATCTTTTGCCATTACTTTCTTACTATCCCTTGTTCCATACCATGTCTTAGTGTAGAGGTGGCCTTCTTGGCAGGGCTTTACTTCCTCATATCAAAAGTGATAGAGAAATATTGAAGCTGTAGCAGAAGAGGTTCAGAAATCCAATATACACAGAATGAATGAAGTAGGAGCAGGAAACATTTCTCCGTAAGTCCTTGGTACAGATTCCTCTCCAGCAAGGATCGCAGTAAATAGCATATTATTGATATCACAAAACCTTGTGAGATTTGCATATAGATACACCAGTGCCTCAGATGATTTCACATTGCAGATATCCAGCTATGAGGTTGAGGGCACAGGCACATGACAGGAGGTTCACTGCTATTTTTTTTAGGAGGATATGATAACAAAAGACATTCTATATTAAATAAAAAAACATCTTCACTTAATTCAGGTCCACTTTAAATACTATTTGCAGGGACAATGTTTTTCAAACACTAATATGCATCAGTAATAGGGCGTACACACGGTCGGACTTTGTTCGGACATTCCGACAACAAAATCCTAGGATTTTTTCTGACGGATGTTGGCTCAAAGTTGTCTTGCATACACACGGTCACACAAAGTTGTCGGAAAATCCGATCGTTCTGAACGCGGTGATGTAAAACACGTACGTCGGGACTATAAACGGGGCAGTGGCCAATAGCTTTCATCTCTTTATTTATTCTGAGCATGCGTGGCACTTTGTCCGTCGGATTTGTGTACACACGATCGGAATTTCCGACAACGGATTTTGTTGTCGGAAAATTTTATCTCCTGCTCTCCAACTTTGTGTGTCGGAAAATCTGATGGAAAATGTCCGATGGAGCCCACACACGGTCGGAATTTCCGACAACACGCTCCGATCGGACATTTTCCATCGGAAAATCCGACCGTGTGTACGGGGCATAAATTTTCCCTGACATAAATTTTCTAAAAAGTTGCCTGTACATAGAGGTAGGCTTGTACCATATAGTAACCCATGTACTGTGGATAGAGATGAGCCAAAGTGAATTGTGATCAGACAGACTTAGGCTTCATGTACACTAAGCCTACACTGGCAGCTCCTAAACTTGAGTTTAGGAGCTTTTGGCATTTTTTGCCAAAGCTCCTATACTCAACTGCATAAAAGCCTATGTGTTAATGTACACATAGGCTTTTAGCAGAGTTTAGGAGCTGCCACGTTTATGTGAGCTTCAACCTCCATCTCCTGAACAAGGAAATATCACGTTCAGGATAGGACCGTTTTGACCGCTGGCTGCAGGAGCGGCAAAAAACATGGGAAAACTGCGCAGCGTTTGCAGCGTTTTGCGTTTTCCTGTGGGCGCTTTACACAAAGCCTTAAGCAGGTCAAGTATGATTTAATTGTATTTCCTTCCACCACAGGTGGAAGAATTTATGGAAATTGCTTGATTTTCCCATTGGTATTGTGTTCAGCCGGCAGAACGCAATGATTATTGCTAACAGCTATAACCACTGACAGTAATAAAACGTGAAAAATCCAACAGGCTGGTTGTACCCAAGATGATCAATGGATCGACTTGGGTGGAATCAGCCTGCCCACAAATGGCTCAAATCTCGGCCAGTCTCTATTGAACCGGCTGCATTTCACCAGCTTTAGTGACTTAATGGAATAGAGATTTGTGAATTGTGTAATTTGCTGCAGATCAGAAAAAACTGCCTGAACACATTCAGGCAAATCCAAAACTTTTTTTTCAGAAAAAGATGTCATTATTTGAATTTGTCAGGATTTGGTCAATCCTTGAAATGTTCTTCTCATATGATTAACAATGAAGCTGCCAACATCTGAGTGCTAGCATCTTCCAAGTTTCATCCTATATCTATGGCATTACTCTTGATGGTTTGCAGTGCCATGTAAGGTCGTGTGACTGCACCATCCACAATTCAAGAGCAAATATTGGATTCCTGCAGCTTAAAACTAGCCTGCCATTGTCCTGTCTCCCCTTCATGCTGAAGAATACGATGAGGAGATTAAAGTCCATAGTTCCAAGCAGGAAGATTCTTTAAGATATCTTGTTTACTGAACTTATGACAGTGGACAATGGGCCCCAGAGATCAGAATTATTATCACTGCCAGGGCAGGGTGGTCTTCACAGCAGAAAAACCATTACATTTAAAATTCAAAGGCGTTTGAGTGCCTTGGAAAGTGTCTGCCCTGTGCAAATAGTGCCTCTTGGATTTTGGAGTGTATGTGTGTGTGAATTGGCAGAGAGAGTTTCTGCACCTGAGTAAATAGGGGAGCTGGGAAGAAAAATGAAGCATCCTTTTTTTCCAAGAGTGCCTCCATTTTCTTCCAGGAATCAGAATGACAATTGGATTTTAATTAGGGAACCCAAACAAGAGGCTACTCAATCTTCACACCTCAGGCAATCCACTAGTGTGTTTGTAGAGTGGCTGTACAGGCTGGGATCTATTCAACAGCCCCCAAAATATGCAAACAAAGCTGTTCTGTCTCTGAGGACCATCTCCATGGGACAGAACAGTAGCACAAACGTAAGAAGAAAAAAATGCACAGCTTGTTTGTGGTCGGTTCCTGCTGCAGCAATTCTCCCATCTTTTTGCAGTTTGTTTAATTTGTTCACTGAAAGTGATAAAGATGTTAGCAGATCAATAAAAACTAAATTTTCACCCTGTTAGTTCTTCCCGAGAGAACCATTAGCGTTACAGTAACGAAGCAGCAGCTTGAAGTGTTGGTTTAAGAAATCATTGTAACACTTAAGCGTAAGGAGGAAAAGGAGTTTGGCAGGGAACCTTTCCACTTCACAAGTCATCAGTGATCAGAGATAAATACAAGTGTGAAATCAGGAAGGACCTACTATGCATATGGACGAAAGTCACAGTGGTGTTACCTCAACATCCAACTTGGTTGCTTCTTTTGCTTTTCAAACATGGCAAATGACAACTAAAGTTTAATTGGTTGCTACCAACAGCAACTTCCCTTTTCATCTTGGTCACTTTCATCTTTTTTACCCATGTATAGCTGAATTTCACCCATAATGCTAATTACACTTATACATGAACACAAATAATTTGGATCATGTTGAATTATCTAGCATGACCCAAGATAAAGCAGTTAAAGTTGTAATACAATGAAAATACCTACTGCATGTGTTAGTCGATTGCTTCTTAACACAGATGGTAGACAGGTATAAATGACTTGAGATTTTTTTTTTACTTCTTTTTAATTCTTACTGAGACTTGTTCACAGAAATAATAGTCCTTGGGAATTTTAGAATCATTGGCAAAACATGCACAACTTCCCGTCCATCATAGAACATCAGTTCTCATTATATTATATGATTTAATAAAGGAGTCATTTCTCTACTTAGCCCCATGAATCCAAGTTGCCCCAAACATTCATACAGGTTACGCTATTATTTCCCCCCTGCATTTGCTTAGCTGTTTGTAGGGAAAAATCTAAAGCTAAATGGTTGATTTAGTTTAGTGAATGCAGTGAAATTTCACTTTGCAGAGAATACTCACTCATGTGCAGGGAAAACAAATTGCACTTTTTTTTTTCTTGCACATGATTGGATGAGGTAAGTCAGCAGAGCTTCTCATCATTCACTAAGTTAGGGAAAAATCCCCCTACAAAGTGCAAATTCCCATGTAAAGTTATTAAGTTAATTTAGTTTAAGCTTATTTGCCTTCAGTTAATCAACCTCAACATTTTCCTAAAAACTGGCTCCTGGGTAAATCACACTCATGTTTTAGTCAAAGGGAGTGAATGTTGGAACTTGTTGGCTTATAGTTGCTTTATAGGCAGGTTTAACATGGAGCTGCTATGCAGAAATAATGCCACCCAGGCACTGCATTGTAACATTGGGAATGAATAAGGCTGGGTTCACACTAGTGCGAATTTGCAATAGCAGGAGATTGTGACTGGCTCTCTATAGAGCTGGTTTACATATCTCCGATGTGGCTCCGGTGTAAATTTGCACCGGGTCCTGTGCATCTTTTGGTCTATTTCAGGCCTGAATTCAGCCAAAAATTAGGGCTGAAAATGGACCTGAGATGGTGAATGGGGATGCACCGGACCCTTGCTGTGAGCCACATGCGGCTTAGATGTGCACCCAGCCTTATGAGATTTTTGCAAAAGTGAGTTTACTCCAAGCTACCACTTTTACCCAAATGTTCCAAAAATTAACCATTAATTGACTAATGCATTTCAATGAATGTCTGTAAAATAAAAATGTTTTGCTTAGCACTAATTTTATATTGTTTCACCAGCATTCATTAAAATGTATTGGAGTCAATCAGAGGCCAATGTTGATGAATTTTCAACAAGGGCAAGAGTGGTCATTTCACAGCAAACTATGTTTTGTAAATTTCAGCCATTCAATCATGAACTAGCTACGTCCCTTTACAATGCTAGATTAATTACTACTGCTTGCACAGTCTCAGGCATTCATGGTACTTGAAGCAGGAAATGCTGGTCAATGTTGTAGGCTCAAACTTTAGAAAAGTAACAATACTTAGCAAAAAAACATTATTAATTGAACTTTGACAAGCTTGGCTTTATAGTCCTCCAGCAGATTTTTTTCATTTATTACAGGTATTTACATAGAGCCAACAATTTTACGCAGCAGTTTACATATATATTGTACTTTCACATCAGTCCCTGCCCTCAAGGAGCTTACAATCTAAGGACCCTAACTCACGTTCTGACTTACACATTCTAGGGCCAATTTAAATAGGAGTCAATTAACCTACAAGCATGTACTTGGAGTGTGAGAGGAAAGTGGAGTACCTGGAAGAAACCCATGAAGCACAAGAAAAACATGCAAACTCTAAGCAGGTAGTGCAGTGATTTCTTGTTGGGCAAATCAGTACACGTTAATATAAAGTATGTACATCTAAAGACAGTATTAACAAAGCATGGAGTGGTGAAACTTTCAGCTCCAGAACTGATGGAGTCCAACATAGTTTAAAGAGATGATTGAATAGATAGCATATACTGTATGTAACTGGACCTAAGAAACAATCCCAACCAAAGCACCCTGTCTTTAAATGGGGTTTGCTATTGTTAGCATGTGTGATGATAGCAATGTGTGAAGTTTTTAAATAAAATATTTAGCATTGTTAATCTTTTTTTTTTTCTGTTTAAGAAAACTCGGTGGCTGCAAAATCCGGTGGTTGCTTTCCTGCTAATGCTAGCGTCTCTTTGGAAGGTGGTGGTACCAAGGCATTGAAGGACCTAAGGCCAGGGGATCGCGTGCTAGCAGCAAATGAGGAGGGGAAGCTGGTCTACAGTGACTTCCTCACCTTCTTGGACAAACAGGAGAGTGTGAAAAAGGTCTTCTATGTGATTGAGACCCCTGAACCCAAGCAGAGCATCCGACTGACAGCTGCCCATCTTATCTTCGTGTTACAGAGCTCAGCTAATGGCACCAGGTCTTTCAAGTCTGTTTTTGCCAGCAACATAAAACCAGGAGATCAGGTGTTTCTAGCTGATCATACGATGATGGATCTGAAGGTGGTGACAGTGGACAAGGTCCACCTAGAAGAAGACATTGGAGCTTATGCTCCTGTGACCTCTCATGGAACAGTGGTCATTGATGGTTTCCTGGCCTCTTGTTATGCAGTCATTGAAGAACATAGCTGGGCACACATGGCTTTTGCCCCGCTCAGATTTGCCTTTAAACTTTTCTCCTACTTTTCCCCCAAAGACTACTACAACCCACCTTCCACATACCTTCATGTTGAAGGCATCCATTGGTACTCACAACTCCTTTACCAGTTAGGAACTTGGATCTTGGATAATGATTCTCTTCATCCACTGGGAATGTCAACGAGGTCCAGTTGAAACATTCCTCAGTCATTATATTAAGACATTTATTTTTAATGTAGGACAGTCCAAAGTAGACACTAAGGAACCCCATCCCACATTTCTTTGTCCTTATTATTATTTTTGTATTATTTTATTCTTGCATCACATTGTACTTTACTTTCTTTTTGTTCTCTTCTGCTGAATATTTATTTGTGTGTTGTTCGATTAGATGTTAAATATGAACGGGATATACAAGAAGCCTTAACTAGTTTCTTTGATAATTTATTGTCTTGCGAACTTTCCGTGAACTCGTGAAAGTTCTCTGTGTTGATTCTAAGTTAACAAAGCAGATTCTATTTTTCTACGTGTTGAGTTGTCTTAACTCTAAGGGATGATTTACTCAAAGGTACAACTTTTACTTCAACTTAGGAAACTCATGTTCCTTTCAAAGGGTTACCAGGTAAAGATAAAGATACAAATAGCAATCTGGTCTTTGAAAGCACAGGTGCTGGTCAGAACTCTGGAATAAAAAGATACTATCTTTAGTAAATCTACCCCTTAGTACTGTTTCGTTACTTTTGTCTTTCCCTCACCATCTTTGACAGACCTCCATTGTAGGTGTCCATAAGGGGTTTTACTTGGCCTGGCTGTCACTGAAAGTGTTAAATAATTGTGAGAAATGACTTGTCTCAGTGGGGGGTCAGTAAATTATATTTTTATACACAGAATTGTAAATTAGAATTTTGTTTTTCAGAGATCAATACTTACTGAACTGCATTTCTTTTCTTTTATTTTTTGGAAATAGTGTACAATACGAGAATATATTATTTTAATTTAAATAGTTTCACAACGTAACATTATCGCATATTCTATGTCTGTTTTTTTATGTTTTAATATTTTTTTTTTCATTTGTATAAACTTGCATCTGGTCACATTCACCTAACTCACAGACTGTTACACAAAATTCAATTTTTTTATCAGTTTGTTTTCTCTTTGACACAGTAGGAATCTTGTCATTTTACCTGCAAAGAATTTATTAGAAAGTCATATTTTTTAAACAAAATACAAAGCGCACATAGATGAGGACCTCCAGTGGATGAAGACTGTTGATTTGCATTAATAAATTGAATAACCGCTGTAAATTTACTAAAATGTATTTTTTGGAATACTTTGTAATAGCTTTAATAGTTTTATAGAAATAAAGTGTGCTATGCACAGCTTGCTTGTATTTAATGTTGAAAAATCATTGAAAATTCAGATTATATGACTATGAACATTATACATAAATTAATTTAATAGAATGGTTCATGTACTTTTGTAAAGGCTTTTTTTTAATTAACAAAAACATTTTTGTAATAAAAATTAAAGACTTAAACTTGAATTATCTTAAAACATGCTAAGGAGCAAAATGTTTTTTTTTTATTGTTAACTAGAACTTAAAGTAACTTAAAGAGAAGTTTTACTAAACTTGCTAGGATAATGGCTCATGCCTCTGAATGGCAATACAATGGCAAGAAATTCTCCGCTTAAGCGTTTAAAAAAAAACAGCACTTTACAGAGAGTTGATTCAAAGTGTTACACACAGTGCTCAGTGGTCCCTCTCACTGACCTCCATGTCACTTCCAACACAGGAGGTCATCAGGAGGAACCAATGACTGCTGCACAGGACACAGCATATTAACTCTCCTGGGAAGCAATGGTTTCAGAAGACACTTTAGAGGAGAGTTTCTTCACAGTGAAGAAATGTTTAGTGGTGCAACCAGCAGGAGGGGTAAGTATTCACTTTAATATTTCAAAGGGTGAAATTTTTCAGCACGTTTAGTAAAGCAACATATAGTAGTTGTTTAAAAGTGTTTATAAAATTAAAAAACAAAAATGTAATGTATTACCTCTTACCAGTACTTCTATGAAGTGGCTTGTTTTCCTTGTGTTTTACCAAGTAACCCTGCAAATAGTACATTTCCTGTTCTAGGGTGACAGTATTTACTGAAACCACTGTATCTATGCAGGAAACCATAGTTGTTACACTGACTGAACTACAAACATGTCTTCCCTTCTTATCTCACTACATGGGGGGGGGGGGGGGGGGTGATGGGATTAAAAATGTACACAAATAAGATTTTTTTTTATGCTTCCAGGTCAGTTTAAAGGAAATGACAAGCACACAATTTTGACACTTTATTTAATTTTCCAACACTGCATAAAAGCAGCATTGTACCAGACTGTCCCACACTACAGGTTAGTCAGCATGGCAGCACCCATGAGTTTTGTATTAATCTAATGAAACGACTCTAATGAGTCATTTCTAATGTGTGTATGCATTGTACTGTATTGTACTGCATTGCATTATTTCAGCATGACTGTCAAACAGTCATGCTGAAAAAACAGCATTTGATCAGCGCTTGCAGCTAATGGCTGTGGAGCCGATTGTGTATTCTGACAGGGGGAGTCATTTCTAATGAAATGACTCTAATGAGTCATTTCTAATGTGTGTATGCATTGTACTGTATTGTACTGCATTGTACTGCATTGTACTGTATTGTACTGCATTGTACTGTATTGTACTGCATTGTACTGCATTGTACTGCATTGTACTGCATTGTACTGTATTTTTCCAACACTGCATAAAAGCAGCATTGTACCAGACTGTCCCACACTACAGGTTAGTCAGCATGGCAGCACCCATGAGTTTTGTATTACATTGTATCATTAATTCAGAAGCTAAAGGGTTGATTTTCTAAAACTGGAGAATGCCAAATCTAGTGCAACTCTGCATAGAAGTTTCTAGTTTTTTTTTTTTTGTCAAAGCTTCATTTAGGAAACTGATGCTGATTGGCTACCATGCACAGTTGCACCAGATTTTACACTCTCCAGTTTTAGTAAATCAACCCCTAAAAGACTCAATTGCAAATGGTCTTTTTATTCAGAGAGAGTCCATTTAAGAGGATACCAAAATACTTAGAGACAAGTTTACCACAATTCACTCTAGCCTGTGCTTTCCTCCAATTCCCAATCAGCTTCAGGAGAATTTCTATTTCAACATTTTATGTTGATGCTGATTGGGTATTTGATGTGTGTGTGGATTGGGGTAAAATTGCTTCTTTATAATGGTGTAACTATGGGCATAGCAGACCACACTGCTTCTTTGGGGCCTGAGACCAGGAAGGTCCCACTAAAAAGGTTTTCTGATGCCTTCATTCCAAAAGAACTGACCTCAGATGCAATGAACTGACATCAGATGCATTAAACTGACATCAGATACTTATTACAGACCTTCATTGCATCCCCCCTATCTGTGATTAGATTCATTGCCTTCAGAGCTTCTGGTCATCCTGGCAAGCACTTTGATATTAACCCTTTATGCCTAAGGGCTCATTTACATTTGCTTTGGCTTCAACACACATTAAATCGTCTACCGCTTTAACGTGCTTTTATGATGTGTTTTTGCTTCGGTGGTGCTTCGATGAAGCTTCCGTGGTGTTTTGATAAAGCTTCCATGATGCTTCGGTGGAGCGTTGGGGATGCTTCCATGATGCTCTTTTGAAGCTTTGTTGAAGTATTACAGATGCCCTGCGTGTGTGTAGATATCTCATACCTGCAATTTCTCCAAAACAAAGCGAAGCTAAAGCTGAATTAAAGCCTCTAAAAAGCTGCAGGTGCTTCATGTGAGCTTCAAGCAAGCTTTGTCATGGAGTTCTATGGAGGCTTTGAAGATGCTCTGAAGCACCAGTAAAGCGACATGGGGTATAATTTCTTAAGCGAAGCTGAAGCAAAGCAAAGAAAATGCAAGGTGTAAACAGGACTGTGAGCTAACCATTTTATTTAATGACAGGGGCTTTGACTGGCATTCAGAGAGCTTTAAGAAAGCCTGTCCGAAGCCATGTTTTGAAGCAAGTTTAAACTAGCCTAACATAGTATTACTGCGAATTTGAGAATCATCTTCCGCTATAAGGGCTCATTTACACTTGCTTCAGCTTCAACGCTTCAAAGCTTCAGCTTCAACCGCTTCAACAAGCTTTTATGATGTGTTTTGATGCTTCAGTGATGCTTTGGTGAAGCTTCAGTGATGCTCTTTTGAAGCTTTGCTGAAGCTTGGCAGATGTCCTGTGTGAGTGTTGGTATCTAATACCTGCAATTTTTCCAAAACAAAGTGAAACTAAAGCTGAATTAAAGCCTCTCAAAAGCTGCAGGTGCTTCAAGCCAGCTTTGCCATAGACTTCTATGGAGGCCTTGAAGATGCTTTGAAGCACCACTAAAGCAACATGGGTATATTTTTGAAGCAAAGCCGAAAGCAAAGCAAACACAAGATGTAAACAGGACTGTAAGCTAATTATTTTATTTAGTGACAGGGGCTTTGCCTGGTGTTAAGAGAGCTTTAACAAAGCGTGTCTGAAGCCCTGTTTTAAAGCAAGTGTAAACGAGCCCAAAAGCATAAGTTTCCTCTGTCTCCCAGAAATTAAATGTTGGGCTTAAGGCAAACCAAATGCCCTACAAGCTTCTGATGACGTCATATATTCAAATCTTTATTCAAGCAGTAACCATTGCAATGGCCCCCACCTAGAGACTGCCCACTCTAACATGTTTTAGAAATTTGTATTAAATTTATAAAGTAATTGTGCATAGGCACAGCTACCTGGGGAAAAAAAGGTTAAAGTGAATTTCTTTGACAATGTCTGTCCTCAGCCCTGGTCCCTGGTAGTATACTGACTGATGCTAACAGCTTTTCTGCTAATTGTCTATGTTTTAGGTATACTTTGTTAAGATCAACTACACCATTGTCCCAATTGACATTACCACATGCTTCAAAGAAAGGTCATGGAGCCCCTTTAATTGTACCACCCTGCTTTTTAAGGTGGATTTACACATACCAAAAGTCGACCAGCTTCTAACACCTAGCTTCTGTCAAACAGTCATGCTGAAAAAACAGAATTTGATCAGCGCTTGCAGCTAATGGCTGTGGAGCCGATTGTGTATTCTGACAGGGGGAGTCCCCCCTGTCAGAATACAATAGCACAGCAGGGGGGAGATCCCTGCCTCTACATCATTTGTGTGGATATGGAGATCTGTGAGTCTTTTTTGTTCACCCTGCTGGTTGAACGAAAAAAAAAAAAAATTCAACTTGTATACCTGAGTATATGTATATTTAGTGTATGTCTGAGTCAAAGGAAACATTATAAAAATTATTGGGCCCATCTGGAATGTTTTAAAGGTCAACAGAATTTTCTGTAGAAATCGATAAGTGACAATCCAGTAACCAACATACACTAGAGTTAGTGATTCATTCCAAGATATGGTAGGAATTTGAAATGTCACTTTATGCCAGAGCAGGAATGTTCTGAATTGAGATGATACCTGTGTGGAGCTCTTCATATTTATATGTGAAATACTGTGCCAGCGTGCAAGACATCAGTCTGGTCCTGAGTATCGCTGGAAAAGTGGCCCAGTAAGCTGCAGCATTCGTCAATCACCCATTACTATGACCAGAATACCCAATCAGAATGCAGTGAAGGAAATCTAAATAATAGAAACCTTTCACAGGCTAGTGCAAAGAGGCAAGCGCTAAATACAAAGTACAATATCCAAAGCACCAAGCCACACATTCCATCTTGTATTGGACTTATTTCACTAAAATAAATTCTGCTTGGTTGCTATTGATCATTGCACTTCGCACACGCTCAATCATGTTTAAGCCTGATTTTCATAATGTTTATGCTGGATCAGAAGAATTTAAACATTCATGGGTTTATAGTGGTACACCAGAGGAAATCTGTCAGTTTAGAATTTCCAGTCATCATTGTTGTGCCACTGTTCATGTAAATTAATTTAGAATTACAATTCACTTAGGTGAAATCAAACACAAAAAAGGGAAAGTGAAAAGGCTAATTAATTTATATACGTACATTTAAATACTAAAGACTACCATCCAATTAGCACCTACTAGAGAGAAAAACCTGTAAATAACACCTAGAGCCATTATTAGTTTTTGCACCTCCACAGAGTGGGTACAAAAGAACTGTTAAAGCCTGTGCCTGCAAATCAGGTTGAAGATTCACAGAAGACAAAGTTGGGGTCAGATAAGGTGTTTCATTTGTTTGGAAACATCAATTAGGATTACAGATAAGGTAATAAAGTCATTTCTAGGGGATTCCAAAACACTCCATATGTATTTTGAAGATAACCTTCAGAAACTATGACTTTATGTGGCGGCAGAAAACAACAACCTGAACAATGAAGTTCCAACAAAAAGCGATATGGTTACTTGAGGCCTCAACACCGCCATACAACAGAATATTCTAGTGACCTCCAAGCTATAAGATCTGAAGTATCTACATGTTTACTGTGTCTAGATCACCATAATTCATTCTACACACAAGATAAATAAATAAATACATTATATATATATATATATATATATATATATATACTGTCAGAAATAGAAGTGTTAATATTTTATTTTTATCAATTAACAAAATGGAAAGTAACTGAACAGAAGAGAAATCGAATAAAAATAAGGGAAGGGTTTCCGCGCTCACGGACCTAGAGGCTTGCAGCCTCCTCTTGCACTTACCCCCAAAGGGGTGAGTTAAATAATGAAAGGAATTGATTAGGGGTGGATGGCGCTACCTTATCAGGGTACCTTGATTTATAATTTAATGAACCTCAAAAGGAACCAGAAACTATATAATAATAAATACACACCTTTATCCCTCATTAGGTAGTGGATCTAAATGTCCACCGTTACCTGAGTGAACTGTAATAGCAGGTCAGTCTCATACCTACATGCAGGTGTACACCATGTGATTAATCAACACAAATTAAATAGGTGACAATTGATAAAAAAATAAGTGACAATTGATAAAAAAATCAATAGTGACAACCAGACAAAATAAAGTTAAATAAAACACCACAGAACAAACTTATATTAATCCCCAAATGTGTCCAAATGTGCTTATAAGCAAAAAGGTGAATTTGAATAGTCCCAACATTAGACATATAGTGCAGGGTTGCACATTAAATAATATAAAACTGATGGAAAAATAATGAAAATTGATGAACAACTTAGTGGAAAAAATTTTTTTGATGAAAAGAATATATATATATAGTGTAAAAAGTATAATAAAGTCCAATAGCAGGAAATGAAAACGTCTGTAATCGGTGACTTTCGTGAAAACAGCTGATCAAATCCAGTGACTTGCGGTGCTCCCCCTCAAAGATCCCCACTCACCAGCTCCCTGCACCCCTGCAGGGGTAATAGGCATGTAATAGTAGGCACCAGTAAGATGTGTATGGGTCATCAGGGTCCACCGCTCCAGCTGTGAGGTCTCCTTCAGTGTATCCTCCTCTGCTACTTCTTCCAGCAATGTCTCCTCTCTACTTCCGGAAGTAGAGAGGAGACATTGCTGGAAGAAGTAGCAGAGGAGGATACACTGAAGGAGACCTCACAGCTGGAGCGGTGGACCCTGATGACCCATACACATCTTACTGGTGCCTACTATTACATGCCTATTACCCCTGCAGGGGTGCAGGGAGCTGGTGAGTGGGGATCTTTGAGGGGGAGCACCGCAAGTCACTGGATTTGATCAGCTGTTTTCACGAAAGTCACCGATTACAGACGTTTTCATTTCCTGCTATTGGACTTTATTATACTTTTTACACTATATATATATATTCTTTTCATCAAAAAAATTTTTTCCACTAAGTTGTTCATCAATTTTCATTATTTTTCCATCAGTTTTATATTATTTAATGTGCAACCCTGCACTATATGTCTAATGTTGGGACTATTCAAATTCACCTTTTTGCTTATAAGCACATTTGGACACATTTGGGGATTAATATAAGTTTGTACTGTGGTGTTTTATTTAACTTTATTTTGTCTGGTTGTCACTATTGATTTTTTTATCAATTGTCACTTATTTTTTTATCAATTGTCACCTATTTAATTTGTGTTGATTAATCACATGGTGTACACCTGCATGTAGGTATGAGACTGACCTGCTATTACAGTTCACTCAGGTAACGGTGGACATTTAGATCCACTACCTAATGAGGGATAAAGGTGTGTATTTATTATTATATAGTTTCTGGTTCCTTTTGAGGTTCATTAAATTATAAATCAAGGTACCCTGATAAGGTAGCGCCATCCACCCCTAATCAATTCCTTTCAGAAGAGAAATCGAAATCCAATAAATATTTGGAATGACCACCCCTTTGCCTTCAAATCAGCATAAATTTTTCTAGATACACTTGCACACAGTTTTTGAAGGAACTCGGCAGATTGGTTTGTTGCAGACATCTTGGAGAACTAACCACTGATCTTCTGTGGATGTAGGGTACCTCAAATCCTTCTGTCTTCTCATGTAATCCCAGACAGACCCGATGATACTGAGATCAGAGCTCTGTGGGAGCCAAACCATCACTTTCAGGACTCCTTGTTATTCTTTACGCTGAAGATAATTCCTAATGACATTCGCTGTATGTTTGTGATTGTTGTCCTGCTGCAGAATAAATCTGGAGTCAGTCACATGCCTCCATGATGGTATGGCATGATGGATAAGTATCTTCCTGCCTATTGCAGCACCAAACTTGCAAGGAACCTCCACCATGCTTCACTGCTGCCTGCAAACACTCATCAGCCCTTATATTTCAGATTTTGACTTATCAGTCAAGAGCGCCTGTTGCCATTTTTCTGCACCCCAGTGTTTTTGTGTATAGTTGAGTCCTTTAGTCTTGTTTCCAAGTCGGGGGTATGGCTTTTTGGAACACAATTCTTCCACGAAGACCACTTCTGGCCAGACTTCTCCAGACAGTAGATGGGTATACCTGGGTCCTACTGGTCTCTGCCAGTTCTGTGCTGATGGCACTGCTGGACATCCCTGGATGACGAAGGCAAGTGTTGCCCGTTTCTTTGTGCTTCTTCAAAAAGCTTGCACAGCACATCTTGAAGCCCGAGTGTGCTTTGAAATCTTTGCCTGGGAGAGACCCTGCTGATCCAGTATAACTATCTTGTGTCATATTACTGTGCTCAGTCTTGCCATGGTGTGACCTGTGACATGAAACTGTCTTCCACAACCTAACCTTAGTAGCAGAGTTTGGCTGTTCCTCACCAGTGTTAAGCCTCCTAAACAATTTTTTGTTTAGTTAATGACTATAATTCTACCTACGTATGAAACTGATGATCATTAGCTCCTACTTGGCGTATTTGGTTAATCATACACTTGACTCTAATGCTACAAAATCCCTGAGTTTATGCATGTGTAGAAATTGAAGTTCGTTTAAAGCCAAAGGGTAGTCACACCAAATATTGATCTGAGTTAGATTTTTTTTCTGTTTGCTCACTTAGCATTTTGTAAATTGATAAAAAAAAAATAAACAATTTAAATATTTTTTTGAAAGCATTCTAACTCTACAGCATTTCTTCACGGAAAAGGATGTGAGTTTTATTTCATTTTTTTTTTCACACCTAGATGTATTCAGAGGTAACTGGATATAAAATGACGCAAATCCTTTTACGTCAGCCTCCCCATAGACTAAACAAACAGGCAGACAAGGTCTGAGCTCTGCTGTAAAGGAACTGCAAGAGGTTGATAACAAGTCATACTCTGGTACTTAAAATACCTGAATTAAAAAAAAAAAAAAAAAACAAACAAAAATATTTACTTATGTATTAATGAATAAAGAGCCACATTAATGTGTGCCTTTTAAATCTGCCTGGTGTTCAACTTAAAATGTTTTTGTATATATATATATATACATTTACATTGGAATAATGTTGAGAAATCTATTCTCTGTTTCGAATGATAATTGTTGTTTTATTCTTAATTTGTTGGGTTTTCACGTTTCTGCTTTACAAACAAGAAAACATTGCAAACTATACTTGACTTTGTTTTTTTTTTTACTTTATTATGCCGCCATATTTGTTTGGTTTTTCCGACATTTTACAATATTTCTCCCCCTGGTGTCCCAGTACAATTTTTTTTTTTAATTTGGGTCAGATTAAAAAGTTTTAGAACCCATGGCCTAGCCGATCTCAGTTAAGCAATTAGCATTCTGCCTTGTTTTGAATTTCAGAAAGTATTATCCTAGAATGGCGCAGATCTCAGTAGCGATGAAATAAGGAGGGGAGGGGTGATAGGGATTTTTGTACAGGGTTCTATCAAACATACTTTAGCTAAGCCTGTCAAAGCCAGCTTTATTTTCCAGGGTAGTTGTGAAGAAAGCACTTCAGATTTCCTTAGCTTTGTGCCCAGTGTTTACCGGCCACATTCTGTCCTAGTCTCTTCTCTTGTATTCAGTTTTTTTTTTAACGTCAGAATATTCCAGTGGAATGAGATCAGGTCTGTCCCTCCACTTTAAACTATGTTAGTGAAAGTCAAATAAATCAAATAGTTTCTATTTCATAAAACAATTATTTGACAGAGGAGGGAAAAAAAACTTCCCACACACAACCGGCTGTCTACACCTAAAATGTAATAAAAAAAAAAATGCCATTTTTTTTGGGGGGGGGGGGGATCTTTTGGAATTAAAATTGTGCCCCCTGTGCTACTTCATCCAGAGTGGGGGCACTCTAATACAGGAGGTGTGTTACTGGCTGGATCACCAGGTGAAAACAGAAGGAAAAGGCCTAAAACAAGAAAACGAATGCAGCCACCAAAACTAATGATTGGTAATCTGCAATATATTACATTTTTGGTTTGCGGTTTACTACTGCTTTAAATATTACACTTCACACTATTAAACAGGGTGCAGATCAGCATTACCAAATAATATTGATACAACATACCTCTCTTAAAAGAGACAACAATACTCTGAGCTATATTATGTAAGCTGCAGCCTAGCAAACGCAACATGATCTTTGGTTTTCAAATGCATTGGGAGTATTTCAAAAAGTCTATTGTGTTCAATCAGACAGACTTATCTATGAAATAAGCATTCTCTGCATACTGTTTTGCTATGTAAAGGGCAAATATGTCTGTCCCTATGTACCTACATGATTACAAACTCTGCACCTGTGTTCCTGAACCTTTTTTTCTGTCAAGGCACCCTATTCTAAAGTGTAAAAAAAGAAACTATTATGCCTTGTACACACGGTCGGATTTTCCGACAGAAAATGTGTGATAGGACCGTGTGTGGGCTCCATCACACATTTTCCATCGGAATTTCCGGCACACAAAGTTTGAGAGCTTGCTATAAAATTTTCCGACAACAAAATCTGTTATCGGAAATTCCGATCGTGTGTACACAAATCCGACGCACAAAGTGCCACGCATGCTCAGAATAAATTAAGAGATGAAAGCTATTGGCTACTGCCCCGTTTATAGTCCCAACGTACGTGTTTTACGTCACCGCGTTTAGAGCGATCGGATTTTCCGACAACTTTGTGTGACCGTGTGTATGCAAGACAAGTTTGAGCCAACATCCGTCGGAAAAAATTTTGTTGTCGGAATGTCCGATCAATGTCCGACCGTGTGTACAGGGCATAAGTGTTACATAACAAAGAGACATTCACACATAGGACACCAAATGCTGGAAGTGGTTTCTTCCAAAGCAAACGCACCTTTGCACACTGATACCGACTAGTATGCCATTGTTTCTCTTCTCTCTCAGCTTCTCTCCCTCACTCAGCTAATGTGACCCCAGTGCTGAGAGAACGGGAAGGGCAAACAAGGATGCCGTGCAGGTAACCGATGTCTTCTTTATCAACCAATGATATCATTGGTTGTTAGGACACTGACGGCTAGAAGGTTGTAATAGTGCACAATGAAAATCTGTGGCTTTATCCAACTAAAAGGCAGGCTTGATCCATCCCCTGGCTTACATAATATTTGGGCATTTTTTAAGCATTCTGCCAAGGCACCCCTGAGAAAACATGAAGGCACACTGGATGGAGTACACACACAAAGTACTGTGCAAATGTTTTAGGCCTGTGTGAAGAAGTGCTGTAAAGTAATAATGCTTTCAAAAATATATATTTTATTTGTTTATTTTTATCAATTTTTTATATAATTTTTATCGAACAGAAGAAACATCTAAGACTCCTTTCACACTGAGGCGCTTTTCAGGTGCTTTTGAAGAGCTTTTCAGGCGCTTTTGAAGCGCTTTCCATTCATTTCAATGGAGAGGGCCATTTTTTCACCACCCCACCAGCACACTGCCCCAGTGTGAAAGCATTCATTGATTTTAATGAAAATAGGTTTTGTGAGCTTTTCAGGTACTTTTTTTGCGTGAAAGTGCCTGAAAAGTGTCTCAGTGTGAAAGGGGTCTAAATCAAAATTTGGTGTAACTACCCCTTGGCTTCAAACCAGTATCAGTTTTATACACTTGCACAGAGTCAGGGATTTTGTAGGAGTAGAGTCAGGTGTATGATTAACCAATTTTTACAAGCAGGTGCTAATGATTATCAATTTCATATGTAGGGTGAAACAGACATTAACTGAAACAACTGTGCAGGAGGCTTAAAACTGGGTGAGGAACAGCCAAACTCTGCTACTAAGGTAAGGTTGTGGAAGGCAGTTTCATATCACAGGTCATACATCAAGGGAAGACAGCACAGCAACAAGATAGTTATACTGCATCAGCATGGCCTCTCCCAGGCAAAGATTTCAAAGCAGACTGAGGTTTCAAGATGTGCTGTTCATACTCTTTTGAAGAAGCACTAAGAAACAGGCAATGCTGAGGACCATTGACACAGCAGTCGGGCAAGGAAACTTAATGCAGCAGATGAAAGACATATCGTGCTTACTTTCCTTCAACATTAGAGGATGTCCAGCAGTGCCATCAACACAGAACTGGTGGAAACCATTGGGACCCAGGTACACCCGTTTACTGTCCCAGAGAAGTCTGGTCAGAAGTGGTCTTTGTGAAGAATTGCAAACAAAAAGCCATACCTCTGATGAGGGAGTGAGGCTACGCAACTCAACTATGCATGGATACAAAGGAACTCGGGTGTAGAAATATGGTAGAAGGTGCTCTGAACTGGTGAAGTATTTGGCTGTAGCAGGAGGCAGTTTGTTTGCCGAAGGGATGGAGAGTGGTACAATAATGAATCCTTGCGTGTTTGGGGCTGCATTTCTGCAAATGGAGTTGTATATTTGGTCAGGATCAATGGTGTCCTCAATGCTGAGAAATACAGGCACATATTTATCCATTATGCCATACAAATAGGGAGGCGTGTGATTGGCCACACAGGAATTATACTGCAGCAAGACTATGACCCCAAATATACAGCCAATGTCATTAAGAACTATCTTCAGTGTAAAGAAGAACAAGAAGTCCTGGAAGTGATGGTTTGGCCCACACAGAGCCCAGATCAAGTCTGTCTGGGATTACATGAACAGACAGAAGGATTTGAGGCAGCCTACATCCACACAAGATCTATGGTTAGTTCTCCAAGACATTTGGAACAACCTATCTGTTGAGTTCGTTTAACCCCTTCCCACCCACGCTATAGCTAAATGACAGCTACAGCGTGGGCTTACTTTGCCGGGAGGGCGTCTATTGACATCCTCCCATGATCGCGTTTCCCACGCGCCCCCTGCTGCGCACGTGCGATGCGCTCTGTGATCCTGGACTCAGCTGATCACAGATTGGGGTAAAGGGACAATCACAGCAGCCCTTTACTATGTGATCAGTTGTCTCCAATGACAACTGATCACAAAAGTAAACAGGAATCACTTATTGGCTTTTCTTTCCTCATGCTGACAGCATGAGGAAAGAGGAAGAAAGCTGATAACCAGCTTCTGTTAAAGGGACATCGACCGCCTATCAGTGCCACCTCATCACTGCACATCAATGAAGGAGAAAAATTACCTGTTTGCAAAATTTTATAACTATAAAAAATTTTTTTTTTAAATGTTCAGTTTTTTTTCATTTGTATAGCAAAAAATAAAAAACCCAGTGGTGATTAAATACCACCAATAGAAGGCCCTATTTGTGTGAAATAAATAATAAAAATGTCATATGGGTACAGTGCTGCATGACTGCGCAATTGTCATTCAAAGTGTGACAGCGCTGAAAGCTGAAAACTGGTCTGGGCAGGAAGGGGGTGATAGTGCCCAGTATGCAAGTGGTTAAAAACTGTGTGCAAGAGTACCTAGAAGAATAGATACTGTTTTGAATTCAAATGCTGGTCACACCAAATATTGATTTGATTTGCAATTCTTTTTTGTTCATTTACTTTCCATTTTTTTCAGAAGACACGTCAGAGTAGAGGAGGAACCTGCGGGAAACTTCCCTTGGGGCTCTGACACTATTATAAACATGCAGCTGGCTGGGCAGAGATGGGCTGCTAAAGTGTCGGCAATCACTGCGCTGGAGACCCGGGGACCCGTGCTAGCGATCACCGTCACTGTAGTAGCACACTGCCGCTCTCCTCCACGCTAACACACTGTGCCCAGGACTGGAGCCCCTCCAGCCCCCTGGTGTCACCCTTCTGGCAGGTGTCGCCCAGGTAAGGTCCGCAACCCCCGTTCACCCATAGCAACGCCACTGCACATGCACACACTTATATCACTTATACTAGTTTCCTTTTGTTCCCTTTAGATATCCATACTCCCAGATAGTTTAAATAGATCCTTATATTACATAGTTTTTCTTATATCTAATGTTGATTGTACAGAGATTGTATGGTCAGACTGCATCATATATGTATGCATAGCATGTTACAATCTGACCATACATTCTCTGTTCAATTAACTATATATTTATCAAAACGATGTAATACGAGAACCTACCCAAACTGTACAATCAATCTCATCTCTACACAATCAGGCAGACCCTTGCACTACATACTGGTTGGTAGATCGAACAGTGATTGTACAATCATATTGATACCTGTGAGGTGAGCTTTAGCTCAAAGTTATTGCAGTGGTATTGTTCTGGAACAAAGTTTCTCAGCCACTTTGCTCTGGATCAACATCTTTAGTTGCCACTGCAGGCAAGCCGGCTGCCTGCACCATTACAACCAGTGACATTTTAGAACCAGGAGGCACTGCAGCTGGCTCAACCCCACCATTGCATTACATGACTCCTATCCGGGACAGGCAGCATGCAGGGCCACCCCCAGCATTCAGGAGAAGACGGAGGTCCACCTCCTGTAGACCTCCTGTCCTCTGCAGTGCTGCAGGTGCAATAAGATAGGGATCTGATGTATAGGAGAACTCGTGTATAAGGGGTCTCTGATGTATAGCAGAACTCGTGTATAAGGGGTCTCTGATGTATAGGAGAACTTGAGTAAAAGGGGTCTCAGATTTATAGGAGAACTCGACTATAAGGGGTCTCAGACTGATGTATAAGGGGTCTCTGACCTATAGGAGAACTCATGTATAAGGGTCTCAGATATATAGGAGAACTTGTGTATAAGGGGTCTCTGATGTATAGGAGAACTCGTGTGCAAAGGGTCTCTGATGTGATTGGAGAACTCGTGTATAAGGGGTTTCTGAAGTATAGGAGAACTCGTGTATAAGGAGTCTCAGATGTGTAGGAGAACTCATGTATAAGGGGTCTCTAATGTATAGGAGAACTTGTGTATAAGAGGTCTCTGATGTATAGCAGAACTCGTGTATAAGGGGTCTCTGATGTATAGGAGAAGTTGTGTATAAGGGGTCTCTGATGTATAGCAGAACTCATGTATAAGGGGTCTCTGACGTATAGGAGAACTCGTGTATAAGGGGTCTATGATGTATAGGAGAACTTGTGTATAAGGGGTCTCTGACGTATAGGAGAAACCGTGTATAAGGGATCTCTGATGTATACAACTCGTGTATAAGGGGTGTCTGAGGTATAGGAGAGCTCATGTTTAAGGGGTCTCTGACGTAAAGGAGAACTCATGTATAAGGGGTCTCTAATGTATAGGAAAACTTGTGCATAAGGGGTCTCTGATGTATAGGAAAACTTGTGTATAAGGGGTCTCTGATGTATAGGAGAACTTGTGTATAATGGGTCTCAGATGTAAAGGAGAACTTGTGTATAAGGGGTCTCAGATGTATAGGAGAACTTGTGTATAAGGGGTCTCAGATGTATAGGAGAACTCGTGTATAAGGGGTCTCAGATGTATAGGAGAACTCACATATAAGGGGTCTCAGATGTATAGCAGAACTCATGTATAAGGGGTCTCAGTTGTATAGGAGAATTTGTACAAAAGGGGTCTCTGATGTAAAGGAGAACTCATGTATAAGGGATCTCTGATGTATAGGAAAACTTGTGCATAAGGGGTCTCTGATGTATAGGAAAACTTGTATATAAGGGGTCTCTGATGTATAGGAGAACTCGTGTATAAGGGGTCTCTGACCTATAGGAGAACTCGTGTATGAGGGGTCTCAGATGTATAGGAGAACTTGTGTATAAGGGGTCTCTGACGTACAGGAGAACTCATGTATAAGGGGTCTCTGATATATAGGAAATCTTGTGTATAAGGGGTCTCAGATGTATAGGAGAACTCATGTATAAGGGGTCTCTGACGTATAGGAGAACTTGTGTATAAGGGGTCTCTGATGTATAGGAGAACTTGTGTATAAGGGGTCTCTGATGTATAGGAGAACCCGTGTATAAGGGGTCTCTGATGTATAGGAGAACTCGTGTATAAGGGGTCTCTGATGTATAGGAGAACTCGTGTATAAGGGGTCTCTGATGTATAGGAGAACTTGTGTTTAAGGGGTCTCTGACGTAAAGGAGAACTCATGTATATGGGTTCTCTGATGTATAGGAAAACTTGTGCATAAGGGGTCTCTGATGTATAGGAAAACTTGTGTATAAGGGGTCTCTGATGTACAGGAGAACTTGTGTGCAAAGGGTCTCTGATATGATAGGAGAACTCATGTATAAAGGGTCTCTGATGTATAGGAGAACTCGTGTATAAGGGGTCGCAGATGTATAGGAGAACTTGTGTATAAGGGGTCTCAGATGGATAGGAGAACTTGTGTTATAAAGGGTCTCAGATGTATAGGAGAACTCGTGTATAAGGGGTCTTAGATGTATAGGAGAACTTGTGTATAAGGGGTCTCAGTTTTATAGGAGAACTCGTGCATAAGAGCTCTCAGATGTATGGGAGAACTCGTGTATAAGGAGTCTCAGATGTATAGGAGAACTTGTGTATAAAGGGTCTCTGATGTATAGCAGAACTCGTGTATAAGGGGTCTCTGATGTATAGGAGAATTTGTGCAAAAAGGTTCTCTGACGTATAGGAGAAAAAGTGTATAAGGGGTCGCTGATGTATAGAACTCGTGTATAAGGGGTGTCTGAGGTATAGGAGAGGTCGTGTTTAAGGGGTCTCTGACGTAAAGGAGAACTCATGTATAAGGGGTCTCTAATTTAATGGAAAACTTATGCATAAGGGGTCTCTGATGTATAGGAAAACTTGTGTATAAGGGGTCTTTGATGTATAGGAGAACTTGTGTATAATGGGTCTCTGATGTATAGGAGAACTTGTGTATAAGGGGTCTCTGATGTATAGGAGAACTTGTGTATAAGGGGTCTCTGATGTATAGGAGAACCCGTGTATAAGGGGTCTCTGATGTATAGCAGAACTCGTGTATAAGGGGTCTCTGATGTATAGGAGAACTTGTGTATAGGGGTCTCAGACGTATAGGAAAACTCATGTATAAGGGGTCTCTGATGTATAGGAGAACTTGTGTGTAAAGGGTGTCTGATATGAGAGGTGAACTCATGTACAAGGGGTCTCTGATGTATATGAGAACTTGTGTATAAGGGGTCTCAGATATATAGGAGAACTTGTATATAAGGAGTCTCAGATGTATAGGAGAACTCGTGTATAAGGGGTCTCAGATGTATAGGAGAACTCATGTATAAGGGGTCTCAGATGTATAGGAGAACTCGTGTATAAGGGGTTTCTGATGTATAGGAGAACTTGTGTATAAAGGGTCTCTAATGTATAGGAGAATTTGTGCATAAGGGGTCTCTGATGTATAGGAGAACCCATGTATAAGGGGTCTCTGATGTATAGGAGAACCCTTGCATAAGGGGTCTCTGATGTATAGGAGAACTTATGTTTAAGGGGTCTCTGACATAAAGGAGAACTCATGTATAAGGGTTCTGTGATGTATAGGAAAACTTGTGCAAAAGGGGTCTCTGATGTATAGGAAAACTTGTGTATAAGGGGTCTCTGATGTATAGGAGAACTCGTGTATAAGGGGTCTCAGATGTATAGGAGAACTTGTGTGTAAAGGGTCTCTGATATGATAGGAGAACTTATGTATAAGGGGTCTCTGATGTATAGGAGAACTTGTGTATAAGGGGTCTTAGATGTATAGGAGAACTTGTGTATAAGGGGTCTCTGATGTATAGCAGAACTCGTGTATAAGGGGTCTCTGATGTATAGGAGAATTTGTGCATAAGGGGTCTCTCATGTATAGGAGAACTCATGTTTAAGGGGTCTCTGACATACAGGAGAACTCGGGTATAAGGAGTCTCTGATTTATAGGAAAACTTGTGCATAAGGGGTCTCTGATGTATAGGAAATCTTGTGTATAAGGGGTCTCTGATGTATAGGAGAACTTGTGTATAAGGGGTCTCTGAACTAAAGCAGATCTCGTGTATAAGGGTTCTCTGACCTATAGGAGAACTCGTGTTTAAGGGGTCTCTGATGTATAGAAGAACTCGTGTATAAGGGGTCTCTGATGTATAGGAGAATTTGTGCATAAGGGGTCTCTGATGTATAGGAGAACTCATGTATAAGGGGTATCTGATGTATAGGAGAACTTGTGTATAAGGGGTCTCTGATGTATAGGGGAACTCGTGTATAAGGGGTCTCTGACGTATAGGAGAACCTATGTATAAGGGGTCTCTGATGTATAGGAGAACTCGTGTATAAGGGTTCTCTGATGTATAGGAGAACTCGTGTTTAAGGGGTCTCTGACCTATAGAAGAACTTGTGTATAAGGGGTCTCTGACGTACAGGAGAACTCATGTATAAGGGGTCTCTGACGTATAGAAGAATTCATGTATAAGGGGTCTCAGATGTATGGGAGAACTTGTGTATAAAGGGTCTCTGACATACAGGAGATCTTGTGTATGAGGGGTCTCTTAAGTATAGGAGAACTCCTGTGTAAAGGGTCTCTGATGTGATAGGAGATATAGTGTATAAGGGGTTTCTGAAGTATAGGAGAACTCGTGTATAGGGATTCTCAGATGTATAGGAGAACTTGTGTATTAGGGGTCTCTCATGTATAGGAGAACATGTGTATAAGGGGTCTCTGATGTATAGGAGAACTCGTGTTTAAGGGGTCTTTGATGTATAGGAGAACGTGTGTATAAGGGGTCTCAGATTTATAGGAGATCTTTTGTATAAGGGGTCGCAGATGTATAGGAGAACTCATGTATAAGGGGTCTCTGATGTATAGGATAACTTGTGTATAAGGGGTCCCTGATTTATAGGAGAACTTGTGTATAAGGGGTCTCTGATGTATAGGAGAACTTGTGTGTAAAGGGTCTCTGATATGATAGGAGAACTCATGTATAAGGGGTCTCTGATGTATAGGAGAACTTGTGTATAAGGGGTCTTAGATGTATAGGAGAACTTGTGTATAAGGGGTCTCTGATGTATAGGAGAACTTGTGTATAAGGGGTATCTGACCTATAGGAGAACTTGTGTTAAAGGGGTCTCTGACCTATAGGAGAACTCGTGTATAAGGGGTCTCTGACCTATAGGAGAACTTGTGTTAAAGGGGTCTCTGACCTATAGGAGAACTCGTGTATAAGGGGTCACTGACGTATAGAAGAACTCATGTATAAGGGGTCTCTGATGTAT
Organism: Aquarana catesbeiana; assembly: GCF_042186555.1. NCBI lineage: Eukaryota > Metazoa > Chordata > Amphibia > Anura > Ranidae > Aquarana > Aquarana catesbeiana. The sequence goes on from NC_133328.1 coordinate 88,375,121, forward strand.
AGGAGAACTCGTATATAAGAGGCCTCTGATATATAGGTGAACTCATATATAAGGTGCCTCTGACTTATAGGAGAACCTGTGTATAAGGGATCTCTGATGTATAGGAGAACTCGTGTATAAGGGGTCTCTGATTATAGGAGAACTTGTGTATAAGGGGTCTTTGATGTATAGGAGAACTTGTGTATAAGGGGTCTCTGATGTATAGGAAAACTTGTATATAAGGTGTCTCTGATGTATAGAAGAACTTGAGTATAAGGGGTCTTTGATGTATAGGAGAATTCGTGTATAAGAGGCCTCTGACGTATAGGTGAACTAGTGTATAAGGGGTCTCTGATGTATAGGTGAACTAGTGTATAAGGGGTCTCTGATGTATAGGAAAACTCGTGTATAAGGGGTCTTTGATGTATAGGAGAACTCGTGTATAAGGGGTCTTTGATGTATAGGAGAACTTGTGTATAAGGGCTCTTTGATGTATATGAGAACTTGTGTATAAGGGGTCTCTGATGTATAGGAGAACTTGTATATAAGGTGTCCCTGACTTATGGGAGAACCTGTGTATAAGAGGTTTCTGATGTATAGGAGAACTCGTGTATAAGGTATCTCTGATGTATAGGAGAACTTGTATATAAGGGATCCCTGACATATGGCCCTATGCTACACTCTCTAACCCACATCTTCAATCTCTCCCTGTCTTCTGGCATCTTCCCCAACTCTCTAAAACATGCACTTGTCAGACCCATACTTAAAAAGGCCCCATTGGACCCATCCAATCTTAACAACCTGTGCCCCATCTCCTTGCTCCCCTTCTTATCCAAACTCCTTGATCGTCTGGTCTACAACTGGCTGAGCGTCCACCTCGCTGATAATAACCTTCTTGATCCCTTTAAGTCTGGATTTCGTCCTCGACACTCCACAGAAACTGTTCTCCTAAAACTAACAAACGATCTACTAACGGCCAAAACCTATCAACACTAATCTGTACTCCTACTCCTGGACCTCTCAGCTGCCTTTGATACGGTTGACCACTCCTTCCTCCTCAAAAAACTACACGCCTTTGGTCTCTGTGACTGTACACTCCGCTGGTTCTCTTCCTACTTATCCAACCGCACCTTTAGTGTTTCTTACAACTCTACTTCATCCTCTCCTCTTCCTTTCTCTGTTGGGGTCCCCCAGGGTTCTGTTCTTGGACCTCTCCTATTTTCAATCTACACCGCCTCCCTGGGTCAACTGATAGCCTCCCATGGCTTCCAATACCACCTCTACGCTGACGACACCCAAATCTATTTCTCTACCCCTCAGCTCACTCCCTCTGTCTCCTCACGTATAACTAATTTACTATCAGATATATCAGTCTGGAAGTCACACCATTTCCTCAAACTCAATCTATCCAAAACCGAACTTCTAGGTGTAGACCTAGACTCTGAACTCGCCTTCAAGCAACACATCCAATCACTGTCCAAATCCTGCCGCCTCAACCTCCGCAACATCTCCAAAATATGCCCCTTTCTAACCAATGACACAACAAAGCTCTTAATTCACTCTCTGGTCATCTCTCGCCTCGACTACTGCAACTCCCTTCTCATTGGATTACCTCTACATAGTCTATCACCTCTTCAATCCATCATGAATGCCGCTGTCAGACTCATCCACCTTACCAATCGCTCTGTGTCTGCCACTCCTCTCTGTCAATCCCTCCACTGCCTTCCACTCGGCCAAAGAATTAAATTCAAAATTCTAACAACTACGTACAAAGCCATCCACAATTTCACCCCCAGCTACATCACTAGCTTAGTCTCTAGATACCAACCTACTCGTTCTTTTCGTTGGTCTCAAGACCTCCTGCTCCCTCGTCACCTCCTCCCATGCTCGCCTCCAGGACTTTTCCAAAGCCTCTCCAATCCTATGGAATGCCCTACCCCAATCTGTCCGCTTATCTCCTACTCTATTAGCTTTTAGACTATCCCTGAAAACCCTTCTCTTCAGAGAAGCCTATCTTACCCACACTTAACAACTGTTTTTCATTTCTTCCATCAGCTCATCCCCACAGTTATTACCTTTTGTTTCCACTTGACCCTCCCTTCTAGATTGTAAGCTCTAACGAGCAGGGCCCTCTGATCCCTCCTGTATTGATTTGTATTGTAAGTGTACTGTCTGCTCTCATGTTGTAAAGTGCTGCGCAAACTGTTGGCGCTATATAAATCCTGTATAATAATAATAATAATAATATGGGGCGTCTGCTGTATAGCAGTGACTCTGATGTGATGGGGGGATCTCTGATGCCAAGGTAATTTCACCAAGGCACAGATGTCGCGTTGATTAGTAACAATTATGATTTTTAGACTGCGGTCCCTTGAAATTTTGAATGCTTTAACAGGGTTCCTCAACTAAAAAGATGTTAAGAAACACAGTTCTGGAGCTCTACATTTTATGATTCCTTGTGAAGATATTAAGTAGCTATCACTGATGGGAGCAGTAAATAAAAGAAACCTCAGGGCATCATTGTGAAAAATTATATCATCATACAGAAATTTTTTATATGTAATCTGCTGAAAGAAACAGCAGGTGCCAAGTAATTTTGTTCCAACTATGGACTGTAACAAAATTGATCCAATATCGCCACCTAGTGATTGTAAGTGACTATTACACGTCTCCTACATCTCTGATGTGTAATGTTCATCCAAGTCTAGTTATTATAAACAGGCAGATTATGGGGGAGGTAACAAAAGAAAACCTCCACAAAACCAGTGCAAAGCACAGCGGATTCTTTATTTAACAGAGCGGTATCGATGGCTTCTAAAATCCACACTTAAAATGGTGAGGCGTAACAGATTTGATTTAAAAAAAAGGGTATTTGGGAAATTAATAAGCAAATATTTTAAAGCGAACCTTCACACAAAAAAACAACATCACAACTGTATAAATATTTACTTTCATAGGGCTTCCATGGAAGTACAAATAATTATTTTTAAAAGAAAGAAGAAAAATGTATCGGACTCTCATACAGCGAACATTTAACAGACATATTTTATTACAAAATTGTAAGGACACAAAACACAGGGTAAAAATAATGGGGTGCCTATTAAAACTCACATAACTCCCCACATGATCTTCAAAGCATATATAGATATATCCTAAAATATAAATCAAATATCAGAAAACTTGTAGCAAATATAAAACACATGAATAGTAAGCCGCACATCGGGATATGTCTCACTGCTTGTGATTAGCGCTGTGCAGTGCCGAGTTCCTGGCGGGTTCGGCACGTGCAGCATGTGAACACGCCGGAGCTCATCCCTGGTAAGGATGTAGTAATCATGTAATATTAGGGGTGGTAGTCTCTCAAAATGGTGACGGTTCCTTAAAGGGCTCTGTGAGTGAAATGATTAATCCTAGAGTGAGCAGGACATCTGTAGGAGAGCAGGTGCTAGGTCATTCACTCTTTCCATGGAAATTATAGTAACAGATCATCCAGATTGCTTTCCGGGAGAGCTCAGTGAAGACCTATTATATTGCTGGAAACCATCACAATAGGGTGACATAGCCAATTTGTAGATGATATGGTGCTTGTTATCCAAGGAACTTCAATACTCCAAACATGGAAAAAATCTTGAGGTGATTTTAACCTGTGATATGCACTTTAACAGGGACCACCGAGAGAGAATATAAATAGTTGATGCAGCATTATACAATCTCCAGGTAGATTCAACCTGTTATTAGTGGTACACAGATATCCGCAAGCAGACTTCTACAGGAACCACCAAGACCTTATCACAAAAGGAGGACACACTAAGGAGAGATGCTGGTGCTGCTCACCCCGATATGGACATAAAAATGGGAAAGGTCCCCCAGGGGTATTTTTAGGCAGCTAGATGTACCGGTAGATAATGAGAGAGATTGAAGTTGAATGAAGAATAAAAATTCTTTATTGGAAGGGAATTACATTAATTACATGAGTGTTAAAATATGAGCTTGAGTGGGGATATACCCATGCCAAGTACAGGAAGTAGCAAACCTAGGGGTTATACACAGCATATAATAATGACTATTGCACAATTACTGACGCGTTTCGACCCATAGTGTTTGGGGTCTCACTTTATCACTTTTATTTTGTTTCCTACACTTCATCATTTTTCACACTCCCTGTGTCATCATCCATTACCTCACAGCTAGAGTTTAACGACAAGGCCACCTCTGGTTTATTTACACCAGCCACCTTAATCTTTGATGGTATTATTTAATTCAATATTATCATGAATTCAATTTTATTATTATTCCCCTCTTTATATATTCAATTACCATAGTATACGATAGATCACTGTAACAGTGTCTGACTGTACAACAGATAATGTGAATAAACTATAAATTGATATGGGCCTGTCTATGAGCTACACTCTGACAATTGCCGTAGGTTCTGGCCCCGCCCTGGGGTGCTTCGGTGGAAAGCACCTGTAACGTGTGACTCCTTGTAAGCCGCATTGAGCGGATCCTCAATCTCTTCTTGGTGTCTTGTTGTAGCGTGGAGGTGCACAGAATGGTCTGGCGGTTGCGCGGGGAGGTTCTGACTGAGGGGTATCTTCAGATTCAGTGGTAATTATGTGCAATGTGTTACCAAATATTTTTGCATACACTATATCTTGTTTTAACAAACTCGATATGTTATTATAAATCTTCTTTTCTTTAGCAAACTCATCCTCTGAAGAGACCCCAAACACTATGGGTCGAAACGCATCAGTAATTGTTGTGCAATGAAAAAAGGAAGGGAGTTTGGGACTTTAAATGAGGCCCACGGACATCAGGAGGTGAAGGAAAAATGTTATTTATTGGTCATGAAGTCTGTATCAAAGCATATCACAATTATAGACTGCATGTAAAAGAAGAACATTGTAATAAATGTCATTCAATATACCTACGCACATATGTGTGAGCGCATGCAATAAGCATCAAGAATACATCAATATGTCAAACTAGAGGTCACATGATAGTCACAAGTGATCAATGGATACATACAATGATAAAAGATATATATACACATAAAAGCAGCATAGGACAATAGTCGTAAAAATATGTAAACCCATAATTGATTGAAGAAAGATGTTCTGAGTTGATAGTATGGTATGAGCACTACTAATATGGCCTTGGCTCCATCATCACCACACTTCCTCTGCAATAATTTTATGTAAGTACTCTGGGGTGCATGTTTGCTTCCCCCGGCTACTATTGGTTGCATATAGATTAATTGTTTACTCTACTATACCCTATAGATATGTTTGAGCACTGTGCCCCTGATGAGTGGTCTACACGAAACGCGTGGGGCATTTTGTTACGCAGATACATGCTCATACCATACTATCAACTCAGAACATCTTTCTTCAATCAATTACGGGTTTACATATTTTTACGACTATTGTCCTATGCTGCTTTTATGTGTATATATATCTTTTATCATTGTATGTATCCATTGATCACTTGTGACTATCATGTGACCTCTAGTTTGACATATTGATGTATTCTTGATGCTTATTGCATGCGCTCACACATATGTGCGTAGGTATATTGAATGACATTTATTACAATGTTCTTCTTTTACATGCAGTCTATAATTGTGATATGCTTTGATACAGACTTCATGACCAATAAATAACATTTTTCCTTCACCTCCTGATGTCCGTGGGCCTCATTTAAAGTCCCAAACTCCCTTCCTTTTTTCTCTGAATTAGGGATGGAGGCGCATTCCCCATGCGCCTCATTTAAAGTCCCGAAAACTCCAATATTTTTCAGTAATTGTTGTGCAATAGTCATTATTATATGTTGTGTATAACCCCTACGTTTGCTACTTCCTGTACTTGGCATGGGTATATCCCCACTCGAGCTCATATTTTAACACTCCAATAAATACTTCCATACTTCCAATAAAGAATTTTTATTCTTCATTCAACATCCATCCATCTCATTATCTACATCTAGCTGCCTAAACCCTTCTGGGGGACCTTTCCCACTTTTTTCCACCAAGACCTTATAAGCATGGTTTAGATGAGTGGATTAAATGCATGGCTCATATGGTTGGTGCATCATCCAGTCTCCAGCTTGACTTAAACAGTGGTAATACACAGATGCCACACACAAACTTCTACAGGGACCACTGAGACCTTACATTATATGCATAGCTCACAACTGTCCCTGATTTGAAACAAAGTCCCTGTTGTCCCTCTTTTCTCCTAATTTGTCCCTCATTTCAGTCTTATCTCTATAGTAGTAAATAAAATGCACTTTTTATCCTTCAAAAAGTGTTTCCCGCTGCTAAACCTTTCATCAAAATTCTAAATTGCTGCATTTGTAAATTTCAAAAGCCAATACAATAGAATAGTAGTGGTAAAAAAACAAAAACAAAAACACTTGTGGGTTTAGCTAATCTTTTTTTGCTTAATTCTCCTTTAAGGGGGCGTGGCGTCCCTCTTTCCCATCCCAAAAAGTCAGGAGGTATGTATATCTATGGCTTAGATGTCACCCCAGATACTTAGAAGCCCATTTAGCAGGTTACTAAAGTGGAGGCAGATACTGTACATCATAGTCCACACACTCAAGTAATAATTCAAAAAGTAAAAGCTTTATACCAGATGTAAAGGTAAAAGTTCATCCATCATACAGGGATAAGGAGAGCACCACACTGGATCGCATTGGAGAAGACAGACTGAAATCGAACCAGTTTTGTAGGTGACCAAACTTCCTCAAAGACTGCCCAGCCCACAATACTGTTTCACATCCCTAAATACTGTACAAGGAGTCAAAGATAGCCCCCAAAGGGTCAGGGAATGCCACACATGGCTATAGCGCCCTTGCTTTCTGCAAATCAGGATATTCCACTGTCACTATTTATACAGTAATGGTGTCCTAAAGTCTTCTATAATCTCCGGATTTGTTACCACATTTTGGTTAATTTTGTGGTGTAAGGCTTGTAGGTCTGTTCACAAGTTTGGTTACTATTCTACAAAAAAATAGCTGTACCTCTTCAGTATTTGAAAAAGCAGATTTTTTTTTTTTTTTTTAATGCTTCAGTTCCCCCTTCCATCATTTTCTCCTAGGTGAGAATGTCATGTGCCCTGCTCCTGGTGTTTCCGGGGACATCCACATCCCTGCTCCTGGTGTTTCCGGGGACATCCACATCACATATCTCAAGAGACATGGGCATCCAACACAGGGGTTGGAGGAGGGAAGACCCTTCGGCTTGTCATCAGGGGACCAGCTGCAAGAACCTGGAATAGACAGCCTGCACCCCATGACAAAAAAACATGAAGATGGGCACCAAGGGACCACGTGTGAAGAGGCAGATTACAGTAGAGGAACGCTGGATTCACTGGATATGCGAGTATGTTTGGATACACCAGTGACTAGGGTAAGGATGGGAGGGGGGGTTTGGAACCCAAAAACATATAGGGTGAAGTTCATCTTTAAGCTGGTTGGGCTTTAGCTGCATGCTCAGCTTTGCTCCTAATAACTGCAGCTTATTTTGATGATCAAACATCACATTTTGTAGACCAGGCCATAATTATAGGAAGTTGTAGAACTTACAACTGCTTCTCTGCCAGAAAAGCCAACGTCCCAACCCATGACTACTGCTTCCCTTTACTTCCCTACCGTATTGTATAAAACAGAATCTTTCTCTGCTCTTCCCTTGTATCTATATTCTGAGCCTTAAATAGGCTTAGAAGTCCTAAGTAAGATAATATTGTAGTTTGCTAGATTAAAAAAAAAAAAAAAAAGAGCTCCACAAGTCTTAAAGTAAAATCAAAGTGTATGAAAACAAACCGAGACCCCAGTTTAAATTTTGCACAAGGGCGTGTGGCTTTACCTCTGATTTTAAACAGGATTGATGTGCTATAGAACAGCGGTGGTCAACTTGGTAAAGATAAAGGGCCTCAAGCGTGGCCCCCAAAAAATGTCAAAAGGTCTGCACAATAACACAGTCCATATTTAGTCCTAATCCAAATATAGACATTTACATCATTTCTAATATCTGGGCTAATACAAAGTGTGGATTTTGGGCAAATATCTCCTGGGATTCCCACTAACATCACCCACTACACCTGTTATCATTTTAACAATTACCCATAAATGGACAATTACCAAATACTGATATCACAGGAAAGCACCTCCCCAGAATCCTTTAACTATGCATTAAATTAAGCTAAATTTTATGTTTGTTTCTCCCGTAGAGCTTTATTCTATAATTTCATACCTCTACACAGTGAAGACCTAAAAACTAGTTCAGGGCAAGCCACCCTTTTCTATACTGACACTCTCCTGTGCACCAGGGATGCAGAGGAACCCAAAAAGAGTCAAACAGGCATTGATGTTTTGGAAGGAATATCCTATTCGTGGGGTGCCCCTCTCAAAGACACCCCTCCACATGATAGAGTGCATGTAGACTGGTATAAACATGGCAGGGAAGCCATACTCACCGTCCTCTTAACATCTCTATACAGTCATTGTATGCCTGGCATACAATGCTTGTACTACCTGGGAAGAGAGTGGGCATGCTTCTTTTTTTATATTGAAACGTCCTGGGGATTAATGTTGCTGTCAGCTTCTACTTGCTTCGGTGTCTCCTGTAGCAATCCCTGTGTGTGTGCGCTCCTGAGACGGGCTGTGTATGTCTATAGACACACATAGTGCCGGTAAGTCATGCCCTGACTCCCTCCTCATAGGCGTTTGACTGATGGCAGCAGGACTCTATGGTTCCCCTGCCCTCAATTTCTCCTATGAAAGCATTAAGTGAGGGATGTGGTGACATGGAGTCAGGTGTTTATGGACAGAGAGAGGTAGGACAGGTAGTTATATTAATGCATACACTATATTGTCAAAAGTATTGGGATATTGGGACGCCTTCCTTTACACACACATGAACTTTAATGGCATCCCAGTCTTAGTCTGTAGAAGTTCAATATTGAGATGGCCCACCCTTTGTTGTTATAACAGCTTCAACTCATTGGGAAGGTTGTCCACAAGGTTTAGAAGTGTGTCTATGGAAATGTTTGGCCATTCTTCCAGAAGTGCATTTGTGAAGTCAGACACTGATGTTGGAGAGAAGGCCTGGCCTGCAGTCTCCGCTCTAATTCATCCCAAAGGTGTTCTATCAGGTTGAGGTCAGGACTCTGTGCAGGCCAGTCAAGTTCCTCCACCCCAAACTCACTCATCCATGTCTTTATGGACCTTGCTTTGTGCACTGGTACAAATCATTTGGTGGAGGGGGGATTATGGTGTGGGGTTGTTATTCAGGGGTTTTTGCTTGGCCCCTTAGTTCCAGTGAAGGGAACTCTTAAGGTGTCAGCATACCAAGACATTTTGGACAATTTCATGCTCCTAACTTTATGGGAACATTTTGGAGATGGCCCCTTCCTGTTCCAACATGACTGCGCGCCAGTCCACGAAGCAAAGTCCATAAAGACATGGATGAGAGGGTTTGGGCTGGAGGAACTTGACTGGCCTGCACAGAGTCCTGACCTCAACCCGATAGAATACCTTTGGGATGAATTAGAGCGGAGGCTGCGAGCCAGGCCTTCTAGTCCCCATCAGTGTCTGACCTCACAAATGCGCTTCTGGAAGAATGGTCAAACATTTCCATAGACACCCTCCTAAACCTTGTGGACAACCTTCCCTGAAGAGTTGAAGCTGTTATAGCTGCAAAGGGTGGGCCAACTTAATATTAAACACTATGGACTAAGACTGGGATGCCATTAAAGTTCATGTGCTTGTGAAGGCAGGCCTCCCAATACTTTTGACAATATACTGTATAATAAATACATAGAATGCAGTAAGGAAAAAAGCATTTAAACTACCACTTTACGTTAAATAAAATGAAAGGCATAATTCACCTTTATTAAAAAAAAACAAAGAAAGAAAAACTGTTGTTGCAGGTAAGGGGCACCTGTAGATAAGAACAAACAGTGCAGCTTTGACCAAGGTTCAATAATGCCCTTGCTATGGGTCTAAACCATTTACGTACTTCTTAAATGAAAAACTCCCAGAGATGGCATCATCCTGTAATGACTTGTTGCTAGGATGTTGCTAAGAGACTCCTGGCTCGTATCTGCATAGGCAGTTTTTTGGTAAAGGTGAGCTGTGCCTTTAAGTTTAGAAAATAGAGAAGTAAACATATCAAAATACATCAATGTTTGTCTTTTTAATAAATTGTTTATTTTTCCAGTTTAAAAAGATTACAATATAAGAAATAAATAAAAGGCAATTCTTACACGATGACAAATTGCATCCTCTGCAAGGTAAAGGTGTATTTCAAAGAACTACAAGGAGATAAAACCACATATAATAAAGAACGGTACCACTCAAAGTCCTGCCAGGGGATTATTTTGAACTCATTATTTTGTCCATTACCTACAGATACATTTATATTAGTTTCACTGGTAATAGTTTAATCATACATTTTTAATAATAGTTGTTTTGGAAACTGTTTGTAAGAGAGTGGAATAAAACTGGTCATACATCGCCATCTGGTGGTAGCTGTTCATGACTGCAGCTGTGGAAATATTTTTGGCTTTAGGTAATTCACTCTTTTAACTTTTGCTAAAAAAGCTTTGTAACATGCCCCTTGTTAAATGCTATGAAGTTGGCTATACATTCAGTCTCGCTGTACACTATTGTACACTATTATTTAGAATAACCAAAAACTTTGTAACTAACCCAGCAAACCTTTGCACCAATGTGGCAGATCTTAAGGAGATTGTACAATTAGACTATTATATGTATAAAGAACAATTTTTTCATAGTTTTATTGCCTGTGTACCATTGGGGAGAGTTTCCGTCCCTGAGTTGTAACAGGAAGTTTGAGGAAATCTCTGAAAGTGAAAGCAAATGCCCTCTTAGATCATTGTCACCAGACAGGTATCCCCATGGTTGTGACAGCTTTAACATATTGGATTTCCCCTCTTTTTTTTTTTTTTCTCTCAGTGACAGTGTTGAATAGTACAATTAGGGTGCATCTTCCCAATAGGAACACAAATAATAATTTGAGAGAGGGTCTAACACATGGAGTACCCAAAATTTTGAAGCACAGGGCTACTTAAATGATTTGGTAACCAGTCTTGAACCACAATGAACAATGAACTATGGGGTTTTACCCCCCCCCCCCCAAAAAAACAACAAATTACTGTCCTGAGCCCCCTATAAGGCTGCTTTCACACTAATGTGCTATTGTTTACCCGCACTTGTACTCTTTTCCATACCCTTCTATTACATTTTAAGGGGGGGGTTGTACTTTCTGAAAGAGCACCAAAACTACCCACAGAATATAGTAGAAGTCTATGGCTTAGTGCAGCTAACCCGCAGGTGTACTGGGCTGCACTTGAGGATCAGTGTGAAATTTTGGTCTCATCTGACCATAACACTTTCACCCACTGGCACATGTGTAGTATAGGTGCCCCTTAACCACCTAAGGGCACTGTCATTATTTCAATATTTGACGCCTTGAGACTATGGTCCCAGCTGCCTTGAGATCATTGACAAGATTCTCCCGTGTAGTTCTGGGCTGATTCCTCACCGTTCTCACGATCATTGAAACTCCACAAGGTGAGATCTTGCATAGATCCCCAGACCGAGGGCGATTGAAAGTTATTTTGTGTTTCTTCCATTTGCGAATAATTGCACCAACTGTTGTCACCAAGCTGCTTGGCGATGGTCTTGTAGCCCATTCCAGCCTTGTGTTAGGTCTACAGTCTTGTCCCTGACATCTTTGGACGGCTCTTTGGTCTTGGCAATGGTAGAGAGATCGGAATCTGATTGATTGATTGCTTCTGTGGACAGGTGTTTTTTTTTACAGGTAACAAGCTGAGATTAAGAGCACTCCCTTTAAAAGAGTGCTCACAATATTAGCTCGTTACCTGTATAGAAGACACATAGGAGCTAGAAATCTTGCTGATTGATAGGGGATCAAATACTTATTTCACTCATTAAAATGAAAAATCAATTTATAACTTTTTTGAAATGCATTTTTCTGGATATTTTTGTTGTTATTCTGTCTCCCACTGTTAAAATAAACCTACCATTAAAATTAAAGACTGATCATTTCTTTGTCAGTGGGCAAAGCTACAAAATCAGCAGGGGATCAAATACCTTTTTCCCCTCACTGTAACAGCAACTCTGAGGAAGTCAGTTGAGTGACCTGTTTTAGAAGAAAGTAACACTTTGCTAAAATCCCCACAACATATACAGGTGCATCTCATAAAATTAGAATAACATCCAAAAGTAAATTTATTTCAGTAATTAAATTTAAAAAAGTGAAACTCATATATACATTATATAGCCAATCAGATTGCATAGTGCATGACCATCTTAAGTGCCAAATTTGGAACGTAGATGTGCCCTGACCCATTTGTATTTTCCAAACAATATTTCTTGGGCATTATACAAGGCACATGAGAAACCACCTTTTTTCAAGACATGCTAGAGTGATCAGGAATCTTTAAACTACGGCTCTCCAGCTGTTGCGGAACTACACATCCCATGAGGCATTGTAAAACTCTGACATTCACAGACATGACTAGGCATGATGGGAATTGCAGTTCCTGAACAACTGGAGGGCCGTAGTTTGAAGACCCCTGTGCTAGACCATTATGCCTCCATAATTGGGAGCGTGGCATCTACCCAACCTCTCTCTGCTGGTGGACACAAGAACCTACATCTATAGATATATATAGATATATCTACACACACTGAAGCAGGAAGCAATATACATTGGCCTGGAAGTGAATCTCTACACAGGAAGTAGGTGTGTGTTTTGAGGCCAAATCATTTAGACATACACACATGACCCACACAAACATCCCCCCATGTAAAAATAAATAAAAAATTATCTTAATTTGGAAATAAGGATAATTTCTTCCTCAGAGAACAGTGAACGGAGCATGGTAGTGGGAAGAAATTAGCAGCAGTACAAGCAACTTCTTGGAGGGTCGTGATGTCATTCCTGTGTGCACCGCTTCCGGGAACCAGATATGCGCCACGGGTACATATCTCCGCGCACACAGTAGTTGCGCATCTCACATACACAGCGGTCGTGCATATAGATGCATTTGGCGCATCTAGCTGCAGGAACTCAGTTTGTATGGAAATTAATAGTAAAGCAGATGCAGATTTCCTGGACTGGGCTAACAAATGTTTCTAGTGAAAAACTGGTGTTTTCTTTTAAACTAGGTCTAAATGGGCCATTGAAATGCATCACAATTGAACTTAGGAATGTGTCTTTGCAAAGTTAAATTAAATTAAATCCTTTCTTATTTTGCTTGGGGATACAGTGCAGAGGGATTAGAAGTCTTGTCAGTTTTTGGGGATGTCTGCACCCCTGATAGGGTGAAGACACCTCCCAAATTGTGCCAGTTTCTCCTTCAAATTTATTCACTTCCTGTCACATAGCCAAAACAGGAAGTGAGGGTAAAACCCTACCAATGTCTTTCCTTGGGGGACACACAGGTCAATCTAAATAGTTTCCCCATTAGGCAAATTGCACTCTAGCATTTTGCTGTGTACACCCCAAATTATTAGGTATCTTGGACTTTGGGGCTTATTTACTAAAGGCAAATCCACTTTCCACTACAAGTGCATTTGGAAGTGCAGTTGCTGGAGATCCGAGGGGGACATGCAAGGAAAATTTAAAAAAAAGCAACTTTGCTTCTACATGATTAGATGATAAAATCACCAGCATTTCCCCTCAGATTTACAGTGAGTACCCTTGTATTGCAGAGTGGATTTGCCTTTAATAAATCCCAAAATACCTAATAATTTGGGGTGTACACAACAAAGTGCTAACGTGCAATTTGCCTAATGAGGACACTAGTTAGATTGACCTGTGTGTCCCCAAGGAAAGACATTGGTAGGGTTTTACCCTCACTTCCTGTTTGGCTATGTGACAGGAAGTGAAGCCAATTTTCAGAAAAGGAACACAAAGCCCAACCTAAAAAAGACAAGCAGGGGTTCTAACACTCACTTGGTTTCCCTCAAATGCCCACAATTAGAATAGGATTGTCTTGAGCTAGATTTTAGCTCAGTGCTCTAAATCAGTGATTCTCAACCCTGTCCTCAAGTACCCCCAACAATCCATGTTTGCAGGTTTTCCTTCATCTTGCACAGGTGCTTTAAATCACAGTCAATGGCTTGGTATTTTGGACAGCTATTTTAGCTAAGATAAATTCCCAAAACATGTCCTGTCGGGTGGTACTCGAGGACTGAGAACCACTGCACTAAAATTTATAATTGAATACTTACCTCTCTATAATGTTCCTTTCCTGGTGACTATCCATGGCAGCATACGCACAATCCATGCGTATGCTGCCATGAAGGCACCAGGAAAGTAGCTTTTAGCTTTTTATTTTGCTATGCCAATCAGCCTAGTTAAGCTGCAGCTGGGAAATCTGTTGCATGAAAATTGTTTGTGGGGTAGAGTGTAAAATGCATTACTTGGACTGAGCATGCATCTGCAAAACAAATGAACAAAACACATAAAACAATTTACAAATTTTATTGGTCAACAAAACAGGACTTGGAAAAGAGCAAGGAAAGCAAAAGACACATGTATGTTAATTTGAGGCACTAACAGAATATGGTTTTGAGGTCTGACCATTTTGCAAAGTAATTTAACAGGAGTTAAAAGGACTGCACCCACAAACGGACAGTCTCTTAAGGATTTAAACATTTCAGTCACAACATCTTGAGGAAGATTTTGCAAAATAATGCAGCACAGACAATCAAATTGAAACTAACAACCCACAAACAACACACATTGACAACATCAAAAATATTTCAGGCAAAAACATCCACCCGCAAAAAAATAAACAAAAGTAAAAAATACTCTAAAACACATCTGTTTTGCAAAGACATAAACAAAATACAAAGAGAAAATACGTGTTACAAACTCTATAAGGACACCTAAATGTTCTCTCTTGCCACACACACCCCATCAAGCAATCTGGCCTCTTTTCAGGGAAAGGTAAAGAATGCTATCTGCAAGCTTTATATAATATAGGTTTGTGTGCTAATGAGGCAATTGAAAACACATGCACAGTGTATGAAACACACAAAATGCACGTTCACCCAATTTAGAGACAGAACTTCAAAGTGGGTACACCTGTTAAGGATGTCCTTAAATTACCAACCCAAAAAAAACACACTCTCTGAGCATGCCAAGAAAAATACAAGTGCTGTTCACACACAAAAAGCACAAACAAAAACCAAAACCAAAGTCCCTGAGCATGCCCAGACCAACCCAAATGCATTTCACACACCAAAAGCCACAGAAAAAAATCAAAGTCCCTGAGCATGCCCAGAACAACCCAAATGCAGCTAGCACAAAACAAGCCACCCCCTGTCCAAAATTAAGCACATCATCCAGCATACTACAAAATTACAGATGGGACAAACACCCCCAGGTGCGGGGGGGCAAACAAAGAGCCTAACATAGGCAAAAGTTATACAACAAATACCATTGCAGTCTATGGGAACTGACTTGTCCCCACTTGGCTGGCTTATATTCTAGTTATTTGCCTTAAAATTGGTACGGGGGCCCAGGTCCCACTCTGAGGGACATATATTAATGTCACCAATTTGGACAACCCTAAAAACGAAACAAGGAGAAGTGCATTTAAAAATGCAAAATTGCTTAAAAGCTAGTAACTTGGGGGGGGGGGGGGGGGCTTACTCTGCCTGTAAAGTGGTGCATCTGTAGCATGTATCCAAAATGCTGCTTTAAAGATGTGCGGCTTTAGAGAAAACTTTCAAATCTACATTGCAGCTGCAAGATTTTAACACAAAACAAAAAATAGCCTGCCCCCAAATACATGCAAGGCCATTTGAGTCTGGTAAGGCTTAAAATGAGAACCCCCATGTGAAAAATACCACCTCAAACTAACAAAATATTGTGCCCCTCCCACAGACTAACAAACCCCTAGCCAAACACCCCCATGGTGTCGCACTCGGAATCGGAATTATACCATGCGAGTTCGTCTTTCTCTGGTCTTATGAGGATACCAGGAGCTGGCACGCTGGGGAAGCAGCAACGAAGTACTGCTACAAGATCTGGGCAGTGGACCGGGGGGAGACCAGCAGTCTAAACGGAGGAACAACAGCCACACCGAGAGGAAACCAACATACTCATTTTTGCCCACTACCCCTGCAGGGGTACCTGGATCTGGTGAGTGGGGTATCATAGGGGGAGCACAAAAGTCACCCTGACCTGTACACTTGAGGATAATATCTACATAGGACATCGAGGATAATCACATATGTCACTTTTTTGGGAGACCTAGTGAAAACTACATTTTCCCATTTCCATTTATCGTATGAATATTGGATACTGCTGCTGAACTTATATCTACCCAGTATCAATTTCCCTTGTGATTTTATCCCACTTGTTGACTTTTCCTATATTTTTTTTTTTTTTTTGCGCACACAGAACACAATTATTTACTTTGTATTTTTTGCTCACAGGTGTCTGACTGTAGGGCACTTATACTACTACACTATATGTCTTTCAGGTTGATATTTATTTATTTTGATGTTTAACTATTGGGTTATTGGGTTGCAGTATTGGATACCATTTAATGCACTTTAGGGTTAATAGCACCCATTGCAGGTGACACCTGGCCTCAAGTGCACTTTAGGATGTATAATTAACCCTAGGATATAAATCACTCATTTTAAGGTGACACTAGTTTGGAACACTTTTTTAGGTTATTTACCATAAATTTGCAAACTCGCCCATAGAAAGGTGACAGCAGTTAGGATCACTTTTCAGGGTATTTATCACAACTCTGCCTACTCTAAGGATCATCCTCCTCATAGGAGCTTATAGGGAGGTTTGACCAAGCCGTAATTACTTATTGTACACACATCCCCTGTTTGCTGACCCCTGGGAAGAGCGACCCAAATGTGATTCGCTCTTCATAGCTGGCATAAAGCAACGTGTTCAACCTGACACAAATATCAAAAAGAATTTTACCACTTTGGAGGGTTCACTATCCCTTTGGATATAATTACCCAATAGGGAGAGGATTTTAAATCACCCAATAGGGAGTGTATTCTAATTAATAATCACAGTATGACAAGTTAAACTATAGTAGGACATAAATACATCTCTACCCACATTATTATCTAATTGGAGGGCAGCGCCATCTACCCCAACACCAAACATACTTTATAGGAAGTTGTAGCTTTGTAGATATAACTTCACAATATCTGAGGAATCCTAGAACTGAAGGAAGGCAGTGCTGGGAGTCGACTCAGGATTCCCTGTTTACTAAACATGCGCTTTAACCAACCTAAGCCACAGCGTGCCCTCTCTAATGTCTAAAGGACGCAAGATAGAACTCAAAGGTTGGCAGAACAATTTCCTGGCTCCCATGAAAGACTGATGCCCCCTTGGGAATTGAGTCAAGCATAGGTAATAGCACCACTCGAACTGGAAAGAACATTAAGAAAAGTTCTCCTTGACCAGTAAATCAATCTCTGAGGCTTTTTATGCCGACGTGTTAGCCAGGAAAAAGGCGAACTTGACAGAGAGGCCTTTAACGGAAACAGACCTAGAACACTCCGCTCCAATTCCCGAGGGGGAGTTGAGAACAAGACGGAGACTCCATTTGGAAAACCTCTGCTTACTCCGAGGTCTGAGCCTAGCTTCTCCCTTGAAGAATTGTTGGACAGGAAAAGATGCCTAGACCGGCCGATAAAGCTGAACTCCGAGGGAGCTGACTGATAGAGCCAGATCTCAATCCGACTGGAGGAAGCCTAGAATATTTAGAACTTCTAGATCACTACATGATCTGTCAGCAGCAGACATGTATTTGAACAAAACTTTGACCATCTTCTCCTGTAAACTTTGCGTTCATTCTTCTAGTATTCAAGAGCGGAGATGACTCTGGAGGTCCTCGGCTGCTCCTCCAATCTCGAGAACCAGGCCATCAGATGCAACCGTGTTGGACATGGATGTAGAATTGCAGCTAGAGACAGAAAGTCTGGCCTGAGGAGAAGATGCATTAGGTTCCGAAAGCTGAATTGTGCTAGCAAGGGGAACCATGGCCTAACTGGCCAATAAGGCATCACTGCCACTACCTCCACAATGTCTGTTCAAAGTCTTCGTAGAAACCCGAGATTGACCAGGACTGGAAGAAATGCACAGGCCCTACCGCATTTCCAATGATCCATCAGGGCATCTGTGCCTGAAAACCTCCACATGTAGAGACTAGAGACCATTCGTTGTTGTCCAATTGGGCTCTGGAAAGAAAGTCTGCTAGAATATTTTGGACTCTGGGGACATAAGCCGCTAAGGTGTAGGCTTGAATGCTCTGAGCCCAAGACATAATTGGCTCCTCTTCCTGTAACAGAGAGCAGGCTGTGAGTCCCCCTTTGTCTTTTAACGTAGGAGACCACCATAGTGTTGACTAACCTGAGAGCACTGATGTTCCCTTCGTTACATGGTGAAAGGCCTGTAGGGTGCAGAAGGCTGCCCGTAGTTTCAGAATGTTCAACACAATCTGTGAAATTACCAGCCCCGCCTGCCTTGAGCTATCCCTGACAGGCAGCAAGCCCCCTCATTCTGTATTGCTAGCATTGGATGTGATTGTGAAACAGGAAATGGGGCAATGGAATGGCAAATGAGCCAGTTTCTCCACTGCAGCCACTAGGGGACTCGCTCTCATGACCAAGGTTATGTAGATTACCTCTCCAGCTTCCACTTGACCCTCAGATCCGTAGACACCATAGTTCCAATAATTTTAGACACTGAAAGGCGCGCAGGTGGGAAGAAGACAGGGCCAGGAATATTCTGTTCCAGAACATCAGGATCCAGAGTCAAGGCAATGGTCCCCTTGATTTTATTGAACTGAACCCCATGGCACACAAGAGACTGAGTGGGCTCCAGGTGACTCTTTTCCAGATTCAGCTGCCAGCCGAATTTGAGGAGCATTGAAAAGACCTGAGCTCTGGGCTCCTGCAGCTGCCCTATGTTTTGGGACAGTAGAAGGAAATCCATGCAACTATGCCTGCATATGCTCCTTCTTTTGATGAAGACCAAATGCAGCCCTGAACCAACTTTACAGTCTCTGGATCAAAGATGCATCAAAAATCGCACCAAAGTAAAGCAGGAACCTTTCTAGAGTCGCTGCATTTTTAAGTCACATAGATTGGAACGGGTGCCATTGAAATCAATGGGCTGTGATTCATCATGTGACCCTATGTGTCCAAAGTCGCATGATTAGTCGCACTAGAGGAAAACGGAGCCCAAGGTGCTTACAGAAATTCCTCTTGCTTTGCAGGAGACTGTACAGGTTCTATTCATGTACATGCACCCATCCTTGCCTTAACCAAAAGGCGTTACAAGGGTAAAGAGACCCATCTCCCTCTGCCTCACTGTCTGAGATCTTCATAGATGGATGGCTTGGTTGGGACAGTTCCAGTTCTTCCTGGTCATCCTAGTGGAGGAGAACACGCCGCAATGGCTGTTGAGCTTTGCGTGTGGCTTGTATTCCACTCTTTAAGGAATTCTTGCACCATGTGCTTCACCAGAGATTCAATTTTCTGGAAATCACCACCCCTTTTCCCAACTGCCTGGGCTTAGCATAGCTCACACAGAGACTTGCCCTCTGGGACCGGAGTCCCGTATGCCCAGCAGGCTCCCTCCCTGGAGAGGCTGACAAAGCGGTGGCTGTGTAAAGGACAGCTTCTACTATGCAGGCTGAACCTTGACAGTGACCTAAGCCAAATACATCTGGAAGAGGAATGTTGTGACCTAATGAGGTCTTTATCATCTTGTGCCGTGTATTGTCAATCTGATCTAGAAGGACTTAAAAAAAAAAAAAAGCAAAATAGGATAAAAAGGAAATGGTAAAAAACAAAACAAAAGAGCACCCAGGTCGGAAAGGAAAGGGTTAAACCCACCCTCTCAAACTTGCTACACAAAGGCTGGCCACAAGGGGGGGCAGTGAAACATCCAGTGTAAAAGTGCACAGACAACCTGCGCAGGTGCATGGGCGTCCGCAGAACTTTTCAGGGGGGGGGCATAATTTTATGGACACCCATGCTCGGTCCCTTTTCGACAATGTCATCAAGGGGAGGGGCCTAGCATGGCGCTTGTAGGTCACCATTTTTGACGCCTATTAGAGCCTATGGCTCTAATCAGGTGCTTAAAAACACCCCCAGCCGCTGTAATTCAGGCGTCCTCCCCCCTCAATGCAGACCCCCCTCAGTATGAACACCCCCCTCAATGCAGACGCCCCTCAGTATAAACACCCCCCCTCAATGCAGACCCCCCTCAGTATAAACACCCCCTCAATGCAGACCCACCTCAGTATAAACACCCCCTCAATGCAGACCCACCTCAGTATAAACACCTCCCTCAATGCAGACCCACCTCAGTATAAACACCCCCCTCAATGCAGACCCCCCTCAGTATAAACATCCCCCCTTCAATGCAGACCCCCCTCAGTATAAACATTCCCCCTTTAATGCAGACCCCCCCTCAGTATAAACACCCCCCTCAATGCAGACCCCCCTCAGTATAAACACCCCCCTCAATGCAGACCCCCCTCAGTATAAACATCCCCCTCAATGCAGACCCCCCTCAGTATATACACCCCCCTCAATGCAGACCCCCTCAGTATAAACATCCCCCCTCAATTGAGACCCCCCTCAGTATAAACACCCCCCCTCAATGCAGACCCCCCTCAGTATAAACACCCCCCTCAATGCAGACCCCCCTCAGTATAAACACCCCCCTCAATGCAGACCCCCCTCAGTATAAACATTCCCCCTTTAATGCAGACCCCCCTCAGTATAAACACCCCCCTCAATGCAGACCCCCCTCAGTATAAACATCCCCCTCAATGCAGACCCCCCTCAGTATATACACCCCCCTCAATGCAGACCCCCCTCAGTATAAACATCCCCCCTCAATTGAGACCCCCCTCAGTATAAACACCCCCCCTCAATGCAGACCCACCTCAGTATAAACACCCCCTCAATGCAGACCCACCTCAGTATAAACACCTCCCTCAATGCAGACCCACCTCAGTATAAACACCCCCCTCAATGCAGACCCCCCTCAGTATAAACATCCCCCCTTCAATGCAGACCCCCCTCAGTATAAACATTCCCCCTTTAATGCAGACCCCCCCTCAGTATAAACACCCCCCTCAATGCAGACCCCCCCTCAGTATAAACACCCCCCTCAATGCAGACCCCCCTCAGTATAAACATCCCCCTCAATGCAGACCCCCCTCAGTATATACACCCCCCTCAATGCAGACCCCCTCAGTATAAACATCCCCCCTCAATTGAGACCCCCCTCAGTATAAACACCCCCCCTCAATGCAGACCCC
Source organism: Aquarana catesbeiana (assembly GCF_042186555.1). Lineage (NCBI taxonomy): Eukaryota > Metazoa > Chordata > Amphibia > Anura > Ranidae > Aquarana > Aquarana catesbeiana. Next base: position 88,396,489 of record NC_133328.1, read on the forward strand.
CCTCAGTATAAACACCCCCCTCAATGCAGACCCCCCTCAGTATAAACACCCCCCTCAATGCAGACCCCCCTCAGTATAAACATTCCCCCTTTAATGCAGACCCCCCTCAGTATAAACACCCCCTCAATGCAGACCGCCCTCAGTATAAACATCCCCCTCAATGCAGACCCCCCTCAGTATATACACCCCCCTCAATGCAGACCCCCCTCAGTATAAACATCCCCCCTCAATTGAGACCCCCCTCAGTATAAACACCCCCTCAATGCAGACCCACCTCAGTATAAACACCCCCTCAATGCAGACCCACCTCAGTATAAACACCTCCCTCAATGCAGACCCACCTCAGTATAAACACCCCCCTCAATGCAGACCCCCCTCAGTATAAACATCCCCCCTTCAATGCAGACCCCCCTCAGTATAAACATTCCCCCTTTAATGCAGACCCCCCCTCAGTATAAACACCCCCCTCAATGCAGACCCCCCCTCAGTATAAACACCCCCCTCAATGCAGACCCCCCTCAGTATAAACATCCCCCTCAATGCAGACCCCCCTCAGTATATACACCCCCCTCAATGCAGACCCCCTCAGTATAAACATCCCCCCTCAATTGAGACCCCCCTCAGTATAAACACCCCCCCTCAATGCAGACCCCCCTCAGTATAAACACCCCCCTCAATGCAGACCCCCCTCAGTATAAACACCCCCCTCAATGCAGACCCCCCTCAGTATAAACATTCCCCCTTTAATGCAGACCCCCCTCAGTATAAACACCCCCCTCAATGCAGACCCCCCTCAGTATAAACATCCCCCTCAATGCAGACCCCCCTCAGTATATACACCCCCCTCAATGCAGACCCCCCTCAGTATAAACATCCCCCCTCAATTGAGACCCCCCTCAGTATAAACACCCCCCTCAATGCAGACCCCCCTCAGTATAAACACCCCCCTAAATGCAGATCCCCCTCAGTATAAACACCCCCCTCAATGCAGACCCCCCTCAGTATAAACATCCCCCCTCAATGCAGACCCCCCTCAGTATAAACATCCCCCCTCAGTGCAGACCCCCTCAGTATAAACATCCCCCCTCAATGCAGACCCCCCTCAGTATAAACACCCCGCTCAATGCAGACCCCCCCATCAGTATAGACACCCCCTCCCCCCTCAGTGCAGACCCCCCTCAGTAAAGACACCCCCTCCCCCTCAGTAGGCCCCCCTCACTAAAGACACCCCCTCCTCCTCAGTGCAGACCCCCCTCAGTAAAGACACCCCCTCCCCCTCAGTCCAGACCCCCCTCAGTATAGACACCCCCTCCCCCTCAGTGCAGACCCCCCCATCAATATAGACACTCCCTCTGCCCTCCCATAGCGCCCCCATGTCCATCTAGACTACACATAGATAGTAAAGTGTACAGACCTCAGTTCGGACCTCCTGTGTGGATGTGGGAGGAGGAGGAGGTGGTGGCTTCAGTCCGCTCCGCTGAGGGACACGAGATCTGAGAGGAGCAGATTAGTGTAGGGCAGTGGGTAGTGTTAGCGTTGCCGGCATGCCGCTAGCCACAGGTGTCACCCCCCTCAGTATAAACATCCCCGCTCAATGCAGACCCCCCTCAGTATAAACACCCCCCTCAGTATAAACATCCCCCCTCAATGCAGACCCCCCTCAGTATAAACACCCCCTCAATGCAGACCCCCCTCAGTATAAACACCCCACTCAATGCAGACACCCCCTCCCCCTCAGTGCAGACCCCCTCAGTAAAGACACCCCCTCCCCCTCAGTGCAGACCCCCCTCAGTATAGACACCCCCTCCCCCTCAGTGCAGACCCCCCCCATTAGTATAGACACTCCCTCTGCCCTCCCATAGTGCCCCCCATGTCCATCTAGACTACACATAGATAGTAAAGTGTACAGACCTCAGTTCAGACCTCCTGTGTGGAAGTGGGAGGAGGAGGAGGCGGCGGCTTCAGTCCGCTCCGCTGAGGGACACGAGATCTGAGAGGAGCAGATTAGTGTAGGGCAGCGGGTAGTGTTAGCGTTGCCGGCATGCCGCTACTCACGGGTGTCACCCCTCTGACGGCTGTCACCCGGGTGCGGACCGCACCCCCCGCCCCGCACCCCCCTAGCAACGCCTCTGCTGCCGCAGCGCAGGGGTGATCAGGGGGAGAGCTTAGAGAAACAAAGGAGAAAAAAAGTCTGCGGCGGCCGCGATTGCGGCTGCGGCGGACACTTCACACACAGTTTGCAAGCAACCAACAACACCCTACCGGGGGGTGGGGCAATTGCCCTGCCTTGCCCCTATTTGCGGACACACATGCGCAGGTGATCAAATTTAGCAGAATCACACAGGCAGTTAATGCAGAGTATATACCTGTGATGATTGCACATAGCATTTAGAGAAACTGCTGCAAGCTGTCCACAGAGATATCCCAATATCAACAGTACTGACCACTGACTGAATTTCTCCACTGAAATGATGCCACAGCCGCCCACAGCACGCATGCACTGAGCCCCTGGGCAGGAGTAACCCAGGGATGCCCGGCCGGAAGAGAAAGCAGCAGCTTGGAACGCCAATGCTCTCTAGCTGCCATAGACTGGAAGACACTAGAGCCAGGGAAGAAAACAGAAAAAACACACAAACTGCTGCCATGGAATATGTAATATAAAAGTATACATCATCTTACACGGTATGAACACAGATCTGCAATTCAATCCTGCTTCCACAATCAAACTGGACCAGGTAGGCTGATCACGCCGTACTTGGGGCAGATAGGGTCACCCGCTAATAGCTGGGCTATCTAGCCATTGTGCAGCTTGCCTGCCAATGGCCAGGCTTCAGCTCTTCCAGTACCTCTTCCGTTTGCCCACTCCATACCCTGCTAATAGCTAAGGCTTATCGGATTATTGTGACCTATCTTCCCAGCGGTCGCCATTGGCCGGTCTTGATAGCAGAGGGGAAAAAAACGTAGGTAGTCGAATAACCAAACTGGTCCTTAGGAGGAGGACAAATAAGAAACGTGGACTTTGGCTCAGAGCATAGGTTTATGGGAGTGGGGTTCTATAGGGGAGGAGTGGAGGTGGGGTTAACCCATACGTATGCTGCCATGAAGTTGGTCAGGAAAGTGAATTTTGCATTTCATTTGGAAATCAAGGTCCCAGAGTGTGGAGGAAGAGTGGTGAGGCACAGAATCCAGGTTGCATGAGGTTCAGTGTGAAGTTTCCACAGTCACTGATGATTTGGGGAGCCATGTCATCGGCTGGTGTTGGTCCACTGTGTTTTATCAAGTCCAAAGTCAGCTCAGCCCTCTACCAAGAAATTCTGGAGGACTTCATGCTTCCCTCTGCTAACCAGCTTTATGGAAATGCTGATTTCATTTTCCAGCAGGACTTGGCACTTGCCCACACTGCCAGAAGTACCAATACCTGGTTTAATCATCATGGTATCACCGTGCTTGATCAGCCAGCAAACTCACCTGACCTAAACCCCATAACGAAACTGTGAGCTATTGTCAAGAGGAAGATGAAAGACACCAGACCCAACAATGCAAACGAGCTGACGTAACACTTCAGCAGTGCCATAGGCTGATTGCCTCCATGCCTCGCTGCACTGGTGCAGTAATTCATGCAAAAGGAGCCCCGACCAAGTATTGCATGCATACTATACAGTACATGGACATACTTTTCAGTAAGCCATCATTTCTGTATTAAAAATCCTTTTCTTTATATTGGTATTATGTAATACTCAAATTTTCTGAGATACTGAATTTTGGGTTTTCACTAGCTATAAGCCATAATCATCAACATTAAAAGAAAAATGCTTGAAATTTATCACTCTGTGTGTAATAAATCTATATAATATACAAGTCTCACTTTTTTTATTTGAATTACTGAAATAAATTACCTTTTTGGATGATATTCTAATTTTTTGAGATGCACCTGTATACATGTGGCTGGGAGGAACTCCACAATAAACTACACACCCCAAAAGCCCTGAATGTGATTGACAACTAAAACACACATCTATTGACAGAGAAATGCCTTCACTAAGCCCAATCGTTTATCACTGCTAAAATGTAATGAGCCAGATCTGATCTGCTAATTTTGACAAGTGCAGGCACCAGACACAAGCTGTATGAATTAAAAACAGCCTGGCTCTTGATTGGCCAGAACACCACAGACCAATATGTGATGATAAAGTGGTTTGACAAAGCCCAAACTGTAGTGAATGGGAGAGTTGTGCTGAACAAAGTGCCACCTTCCTTATTTCCCGATTAAATTGGTAAACTGGGATGGTCAGATTTCAATTTCATGTCTGCGGGGGAGAAGGCAACAGAACACAGCCAGCTTAACACACAATTTGGAACAAAACAGAGAAAGTTTGAAGCAATGCAGAAGGTCATAAAATATGTTCTAACAAAAGTCTGCAAAAGGCTCGTATTTGGCCAGGTCAGTCTGGAAGAAGTGTGGAAAATACACATCTTTAAGTTTGGTTCTATTTGACCTTAAACCACAATTTCATACATCTCAACTTAACCTATATTCCATAACTACTATGGTAGTGGAGTTATATTCATTAAAAGTGCTTAAACTGATGTATAGGAAGATGTTGATCAGTTAAGACACCAAATAAGCCTTTGCTTTTAGGTCCAGCAGAGGCTAAAGCTTGCCATAGGTGGATCCCAATTCGGCCAGTTCAGCAGGGACCGATTGTATTGTGATACATCTATGGCTGTTCTTGTTCCAGAGAACTCAATCTAATGATCATCTTCTCTCGAATGGGACTGTTACAAATTTTCACTCAATCAGCACATGCAGCCAATGGCTACAGAGCTGATCACTGTATTCTGAAAGTGGAGGAGTCCCCGCTGTCAGAATACAATAATGCAGCGAGGAGGTGGATGGGGGAATCTGTTCATTACACTTTTTTTTTTTAAACAGCCTCAGGCTGATAAAAAAAAAGATCCATCTATCCAGCTTTATAAAACACATTAGATCCCGTAAGCGATATATGCTTAAAGCCCAACTCCGGGCAGATTAAAAAAACATTATCCCTTGCAGTAGGGCTGCGCCTGTAATGCAAAGGTTATTTGCTCATTTTGTCTAGGGTAGATGATAAACAGTTTACCTTACATGACAATTGCACTGCTCCGGCAGGCTACGTGCCCCCACGATACGGTGGTGGACGGTCCTTTGGCATCCTAAGGTCCAGAGCAGGGCTGTGGACCCTGCTCTGGTCTTGATGTCAAGATCCTAGACTGGTGGAGCATGGGGGTGTAAAAGCTGTCTAGCTGCAGGGAGGAGTGGAGGATCAAGTAAATCTCATTTTATTCTTCCACTAGGCATAAATGAAAGATTAACCCTTCCAATGCAAGCACAGCACTACTAAAAGGGATCATTTTTTTTTAATTTGTGCACATTTAAGCTGAAAGATACACATTCAATGTTTGGTCTCTAACAAATCTTAACTAAATTCCATTTAACAATATTTTTTTGTGAGACTATGAAACCTAGACAGATGGAAATATAGATGTATCCAGGTCAAATCAACATTAAGATATGACTGCTAGATCATAATATACTGCAGCAAACCCCACAGAATCTTGATTGGTTGTGGTAATCCTGTAAATGCCCTCTGCAAGGGCCAGAAAAGATCTGAGCTCGTTTTAACATTGAAACTTCTAAGGATACTGAAAGAGTCACGTTTTTGAGAGCCAGTGACTGATACATCAGAGACTGGACTGGTCAGTTAAATCCGAAGTTAAATTTCGTTCGATGAACGATCTGCAGATTTTCTGATCGTTAGTATGCTGCTTTTGACAGCTGATTACGAATTTTCGGCAGACAACGTCCGATTTTCTTTTCATAGTACGGTTTTCTGCCAAAAAAAAAAAATGTGTAGAGCAAGACCAGGCATGCTCAGACATGAAAGAACACATACAAAACAATTCAACACATTACATCACTTCTGACGTTGAATTCTGTCGTCCGAATATTTTCTGATGGTTAGTACCCTCTTCACTTTCGATTTGAGACTAGCATCCAACAAAAAACTGATGAAAATTTGTCCAATAATCTGACCGTGTATACAAGGCTTTACTCTGCACATGAATTCGGACTACACCAACGAGCAGGCGTACTTTGCAAACGGCTTTTTGTTTTTCAGAATTTTCTGTTGGATTCAGAAAACAAAGATTCAAGCACGTATAAACATACATTATATCATCATCCACATGACACTACTCCAGTGGGGAGGTCACTTGCTGCATTTTCCCCAGGGATTTGTGCAACCTTAGATTAGCGAAAACAAAATGTGGAGACTTTTTTTTAAAAACAATGTAGGGGAGTACTCCAAGAAGAGCAAGAGAAGGGTGGGCATTAATGTTCTGAGAAGGAGACCAGCAGAGAGGGGAAGGATTATACTGTGAGTTGGGAGTAGTGTTTCCGAGGAGAGTGATGGGATAGGTAAGAGAAAGGGAGAAGAACAGTAGTGTTAGCAGAAGGATAAACACGGGAGGTGGGGGGATGTGGCAAAGGCAAGGGATTTTTTTTTAATCATTTTTTTTTCCTTTCATTAAAACAATATAGTTACAATAATAAATGTGCCAGTCAGAAATTCAAGAATGTTTTGCCCCTGTAAAAAGCCACCATATTGTAATCTGTTACATAAATCTGGTAGTGATTGACAGACATTTCTTTTAACCACTTCTCACCTGGCCTCTAGCAAAATGACAGCCAGGCGGGGGTTTCATTGTTCTGAGTGGACATCATATGACGTCCTTCAGAACAAGCCGCTCGTGCGGGCCCCCAGGGACACACTGCATCTCCGATCAGGCTAAATCACGTGGGCTCTTAACCATGTGATCAGCTCTCCAATCACAGTGTAAATAGGAAGTGCCGGTTATTGGCATTCCTCTACTCACGCTAACAGCGCGTGAAGAGGGGAGAGCCGATAAGCAGCTTTCCTCACAGGGGAAATCTGTGCTGATAATCATTGCAATGATCAGTGTAGCCCCATCAGCATAGCCTGGCAGTGCCAACCAGTGATGCCTGCCAATGCCTCCTCATCAGTGCTGCATATCAGTGCCGCCTATTAGTGCCTCATCAGTGCACCTCATCAGTGCACATCAGTGATGGAGAAAAATTACTTATTTACAAATTTTTATAACAGAAACTAAGAAAAAACATTTTTTTTTTTCAAAATTTTCTGACTTGTTTGTTTAGCAAAAAGTAAAAAAACTCAGTGGTGATTACCACCAAAAGAAAGCTTAAAAAAATGCTAAAAATGTAGTTTGGGTACAGTGTTGCATGACTGGGCAATTGTCATTCAAAGTGTGACAGCACTGAAAGCTGAAAATTGGCCTGGGCAGGAAGATGGTGAATGTCTTGAAGCGGTAAAAGGTCAGAATTGCAACAGATGCTGTGAACGTGAACTAAAAGTGCAATTGTCACATTGTGGTGGTAGCAATACTACTTAGAGCAGTAACAGGGTAGAGAATGAGCAAAGACGCTCTGATGAAAGTGTGTCAAGCAAGCCTGATTGAAACATGACAAAACAACCAAAAAACAGATTTAAAGTGGTTGTAAACCCACAAAGGAAAAAAATGTCTTCCGATGACGTCACTCTCACGCAATGCTCAAGGGAGCCGCCGGTAACAGTACGTCAGCTGAAGCAATGGCACAAACGAGCCGTTGCTTCAGTACGCATATGCCAATGATGTCGACACATGCTGATACAGAGGATATCTCCTAAACCGTGCAGGTTTAGGAGATATCCACGATAGCTACAGGTAAGCCTTATTATAGGCTTACCTGTAGTAAAAAGTGGTTTGTAGGTTTACAACCACTTTAAGATTTACCAGGGGCAGCAGCTTCTGGAGGAGCAGGGGCTCTGTTTGTCTCAAGTACAAGTGGTTACAATACAACTGAGCCAGCTGAGGGTACAAGGACTGAACCTAATGTACTGAGTAATGCAAACTCTGGTCCACGGGCTGTGCATACCAGTACTAGACTGACGGTTCCAATATCAACTCAGCGCAGCTGCAGGAAGCACAACAGATGCTTGATACAGATATGGTGTACCTGCATTTTGTTTGAGCATCAGGCTGTAGTCTCTGGTAGCAGATTGGGGGTTGATACCAATAAACTCTTTCCTTTCTCTGAGCCAGTAGATTCAGCCTTTAGCCAGTGACAGATGCTGTCCTAGATCACCATGGGACAGTTGGGCTTGTAGTTGCGTGTTTAAGCAAGCACTGCAGACCGACTCAAGTCTGCAGAAGTTCTGAATCTAGATTCTAGCCCTCCTGAAGGATACAAAAGGTTTACTCTGCAATGGAAAGCTGTACAGAGAGGATCTGCCTACTGAAGGCAGTGAGGCAGGAAGGGTTTAAAGGCAGCTCATTGTAAGGGACACTTACTAAAGGTGGTGCACAGAATTCCCAAAGTGGAAATTACTAAGACCATAGCCTGAGTGAAACTATTTTTTTTATGGCCTAATATGCTTACTGACTGCTCAACTACGGTTAGTTCTGTGTTACATACCAGCAGATTGGCAAGGCTAATAGATTCGCACAGCTTGTGTTCAATGGGTGACGCATATTGTGGCTAGTCTTTACCACCCACAAATGAACTGTGTAAATTCCTATGTTAGGCATAGACTTGCGAGGGCAGAATCTCTGGACACAAGGTCTCTGTATTGGATGGTACAGGATGACATAAACAGCGTAGGTCAGAAGGTTTCAATTCTATTATTTATAAGGGAAAACCAATTACAGACAGCATGCAAGAAGCCATTTTCAATCACAAAATGGCTAACTTACATTACTTATGTGGTCATTTTGGAAGGAGGAGGTAGAAAGAAATACACATTAACATGCTTAAAGCTCAACGTATAAGAACAGCATATGTAATGCCAGTTTGCATGCAACCAGAACAGGTAGAGACTGACCCATTGTTAGATATATGGAAATAGACAATAGAGTTGGGAGCAGACCTCAAGATCAATTCCCACCTCTCTTCACACAGCAAAGTTGCTGAAGGTGTTTGTGTCACCCCTCAAATAAAAAAGCAGGTTTTGTCATACTTGGGGACAGTTGGCTATTTTAGGAAATTTGTGTGCAACTACAGCACCTTGACTAACCCCCTATCTGATCTAAGTACCGTATATATAAAAAAAAAAATACTTGAACTGGTTGGGGAAGAAACATTCCATCTTTTACTTGAGCTGGAAGTGGCAGTAATAATAACCACATTTTATGCCTGATGTGGCCACATTTATGAATAAGTTATGTGATGAGAATTTTTTTTTTGATTTGGGTTGTCTTTGATTCCTGAGCATTAGAGGTGCATTACAAGGCCATTAGGGTTCATAGATATAGGTTCCCAAGACGAGTGGAGAAGGAAAGACTATTTCTGCTGTTAAAGCACCGCTGACCTACTTATTTAAAAATAAGAGATCATTAAAGTGGTTGTTAAGCGACTGACTTCTTTATATTATCCACTCGGTGTCCTAATCCTGTGTGTGCGAGTTATAAAAAAAAAATGCAGTTTATACCTAATTTCAGAATGCCGCTCACGTGACCGGCCAGCTCTCTCCTCTCCCTGTCCGACAGCTGCAGCAGGTAGCGGGCCGAGATTCCCCCCCTGATGTCAGTCAGGACGAGAGGAGGATAGAGCCGGACGATCATGTGAGCGCCGAGCAGCACTCTGAAATGAGGTATAATCTGCATTTTTTTAATAAATTACACACACAGAGTGGATAATATGAAAATATACAAGTTATTTCAGCAGCAGGAGGGGCGGGCACTGTCATGAGTTGACAGGTAGGAAAGCAGACAGGAGACAGCGGATGTCGGAGGCACATAAACTAGCCATGGTGTCAGGGCTCAGCAGCCATGATAAACTGTGGTCAGTTTACAGACGGGAGGGTAGAAACTGGCAGGATAAACCAGGTGTTTTAAGTGATACAGGGGGCCAAATTACACAGCACAAGCACTGTGCTGTATAATATGCTTTAAAGCAGTAGTTCTCAACTCCTGTCCTCGGGACCCACCAACAGGCCAGGTTTGCAAGATAACTGAAATACATCACAGGTGATATCATTTGCTGCTGAGTGATTGCAGTATTCTAGTCTGCATCTGCCCAAGGTAATACTTAAATTCTGGCCTATTAGTGGGTCCTGAGGACCAGAGTTGAGAACCACTGCTTTAAAGGGACAGGATCCCTTTAAGGTGAGGAGCAGCACGGTTGCGGACATTGCACAAAGCATTTTGAGTAGGAGTATAAAGCACAGTATATCAAAAAGTTGTGTTATACAGGTGTTGCACATGTGTTTTTTGATTAGGCACGTGAATATTTGAAGGTTTATATATTTAATCACATAAAAAAAAAACTATATATATGATTTTGAGCTGGCACATAGCACTTTAGGAAGTTTTATAATAACCCGAGCACTGTTCATAATTGTAAAAGATCTTGGTTCACAACACACATACAAGTGCATGCTAGAAACAGCAGCTGGGTTGTATTATATTTACACTAGTCATATGTGCTTGCATTTATCTATTTAGTAGCACTGTGAACTATTCAGATTTTGTGATATTAGGTGTGTTGGGGCTTTGTATCTCTTCAACAGCATTATGTTACTGCTGACAACTAGAAAAACTAGAACACTTTTCATACACATGAAGGGTCTGATTTACCAAGATATACAATAAGGTGAAATGCAAGTGTGTTTGCTTCAAACATCTGAAATAAAACTGACATAGTTGCAAAAATGTATGGTTACCACTGGATTTTCCAAAATGATCACAGCTTATAAATGTGCATGCTCATCTGATAGCACCATGTCTTCTGTTTGCCGCATGCCTGCTCTAGGTCAGGAAAGGAAGATAATGAGAATCTGGACAACAAAGGATGTCGCCCATATTTCTCCTAAGATAAATGCCCTTAAAGGGACACTTATGGATTCTTTGTATCTCATCACTGAGTCACACAACTTCATTTTAAATATAAGCACAGCAAACATTCACTCTGCTATGGGAACAATCTCTGTTCTGTTAACTTAGAATACTTTACAAAATGGTAGACATTTCTTTAACATTTTTTTTGTATAAACCATATTATTTATTGAAAAATTTGCCATTTAATTTTAGCCACAATGTAGTAAGTAGTTGTTTCTTAAAGTGTTACTAAACCCAGGACCCTGCATTCACTATATCTGGTCTCCCACAGTACATAGAACATGGAAATGCATATTTTAGTAAATATAAATGTCTAAATATCTTTTCTCATCAGCAGTATACAGCAGTCTTATGACTTCTATGATTGTCTAGTTAAAGCTTGTAAAAGGAGTTAACATTCTCCCCTGATTGTCCTATGAGGCTGCAGGACCTCTGACCCTCTTGTCTGGACAGTGCTGATTGGCCCTGTGCTGATCACATGCACCCTCCCAAGAAAAAAAAAACTCTAGCTATGCACACCAAACTGAGCATGTGTAGAGTGTCCCCAAGGCTTGGTACTATCAGGAGATGGATTGGGGACTGCGGAAGAAGGGGAAGATCAGAGAAGGCAGGATCAAACAGCCTGTTTACACAATGCAAAGGATTAACCCCTTAGGTTCCACAGTGAGTATAACCAACATGCTTTACTGCATATATAGACTGATTTTACTGTTGTGGGTTTAGTAACACTATAAAAACTGGCACTAAAAATAACACCATCACACAAAAAGTAAATAAAAATATCTTTATTTTTATAAATAAAACATGAAAACAGCAGTAATAAAAATACAACTGATTATAAAAAATACAATTTTATTTTGAACCCAAATAAATACTTGTTACAGATATTTCTGTATTAAACTGTAAAAAAAACACCTTATAAAAAAACGTTAAAACGTACTTTGTACAAACTGAAGAACATTTAACTAGCAAAGCATCATTCAATTCTTCCCAACGTGCAGTAAGATTGCAGTATGGTACAAAAGCCCTTAGAAAACCACTGGCAGTGTACACCACATTATGTTGAGTAACAGTAAAGGCAACGTTTGGAAATAACACATTTCATTGTGTAGTTGTTTCACTGGTGAATGTCAACAGAAACATTTCGGGTTAGGAAGGATCACATTTAAAATTGCTTAAACAACTGGATGTCAACCCAGCCAACGTTCATTCTTATAGGAGAATGTGTTTTAACTAAAATATAAACCAGCGGGATGGTGTAAAATAACAGATCTAGTCATCCGTCCGCCTAAAAACAAACAAAACGTTATTAAATTATTTGTGTCTTCTTCTCGTGTGATCTAAAAGAAAGAATGATTAGAGGATATAAATGTTATTAAATTATTTGTGTCCTCTTCTTGTGTTATCTATAAGGAAGAAATGATTAGAGGGAAGAAAATGGTTAGGGGTCTAGGATTGATGCCATGGAGAACGTGAAGTTTCACCCGAGATGGCAATGGAGGTGAAAAACTGTCTGCAATGGAAAATGTTAGAGAAAAAGAAAAAAGCCTGCTGAAAAAATAAATTAAAAAAAGGGACAACATTCAAATGAATACTGCTCTAATGACATATACAACACCAAGTGAAAAATTCAAGTTAGAGTTTTCAATAAGACGATACATGAACATTTTTTCCCTTAAACAATAAAGGACAATCACTCGCACTGTAAACATTACTGCAAAAGTGATTTGAATCACCATGACCCCCATCTCCCAACAAAATAATAATCCTAAAGCTACTTTCACACTGGGACGGGCATCGGTGGTAAAGAGCCGCTTTTTAGCAGAGCTATTTGGCCGCTAGCGGGGCACTTTTAACCCCTGCTAGCGGCCGAAAAAGGGTTAAAAAACTGCCCGCAAAGCGCCGCTGCGCTTTTCCGGCGGTTTGGCGCCACTGCCCCATTGATTTCAATGGGCAGGGGCACTTTAGGAGCGGTGTATACACCACTCCTACAGTACTGCAAAGATGCTGCCTGCAGGACTTTTTTTTACCGCACCACTCCAGTGTGAAAGAGACAGGAGAGGCTCTTTACAGGCGTTATTTTTAGCACTGTAGCGCCCGTAAAGTGCCTCAGTGTGAAAGTTGCCTAACAAAAGGGATCCAAGGGACTCAACCACATACCTGAGTAGAAATACAATCCAAAGCAATTTGGACCTTAGAAACCATCTGAAACACCTGCTATGCACTGGAGTCAAAACCTCCAAACATAATGGGCAGGAAAATATAATATAAAAAAAATCCATAGGATTAAATGAATACTGAACTATATCACTGATCAACTCAGCAGTGATCTGAAATGATTAACAAGGTAATTAAAAAAAAAAAAAAAAAACTGTCAAAATTCTTACAGAGTAAAAAGCATATCTTCCAGTGGAAGAGATTAGCAGATTTTTGTTGCAGTTTACTAGGGAAATGCACTAAATTGTCAAGTTTAATACAGTGCTATGCTGTAAGGGAATATATTTCCGAATACTGTTATTAATACTGAGTGAGGTATGGAAATGAATAGGACAACTTAAAGTGGAATTCGGCAATGGTAAAGCCAACTGAACTCCAGCAGCACATATTTGGGAGTGACATCATATCGGCCCAGCCAATGAAAATAGCCGGCAACTGATACATAGAAGCCAGTCACTTGAAGATTTCAGTGGTTGGCGGGGAGTTCCAGTCAGCCACATCGCTGGAGGCAAGGTGAGTAGAGTTCCACTTTAAAGCAAGGGCTGAGGTAGAGAAAGATTTATCTATTTGCCCTGGTGACCATTGTCACTGGGACTGTAAATGAGGGAAAAAAATTAATGCAGTCATCACCAGCACTACAATAGAAGGGAAATATTCCAATGGACACGTCTTCCGGTAGAAGAGTCAGAAAGAGGATCTACCTCACTTTGAAGAGCTTTTGTCTCACTTCTGGTTGTGCCTACAAGATAGGAAGTGAAGAAAAATCTCTCAAATGGGACACTGATGGGAAAAAAACAAAAAATGATAATGGCTTAAGGCTGGGTTCACACTATCTTCACATATGGCTCACAGCAGGGGTCCAGTGTGTCCCTGTTCACCGTTTCAGGTCCGATTTCAGCTCAAATTTTTGGCTGAATTGGGACCTGAAATGGACCAAAAGACGCACAGGGCTCCTGTGCAAATTTGCACCGGAGATATGTGAACTGGCTCCATAGAAAATCTCCTGCTATTGCGAATTGGATGCGCATCCAATTCGGAATAATGTGAACCCAGTCTTACTTTTCATTGCTCCAAAATAAAAAGTTCTGCCCTTAGATCTCCTATGACTCTTCTGCAATAAAGGATTCTTAGCTGCTTGTTCGCAATCTTCTCGATAATGTACACTGAGTAGCGCACGCACAGCTCAATGTGCAATCTTGGCACCTGCTGGGTGCCAGGATGAACTCCTGTGTAGGAGGTAGGTCATTCTAGCAAGGCCAATCAAGATGGCCAAAAAACTTAAACCCTGAAGATGACCAGCAGCAATATTGGCACTGGTGAGGGAGTAAACATGTAGTTGACTGGTTGGCTGAGTTTACAAGTGCATTGAAGGCTGGGCCATGTAACGTACAGGGAAGTACTTCCTATTTACACATTCCACCAAAAGGAATCCAGATTGTCCCTTTGCGATGATGCAAGCGGCCACTAATTTTGTTGATTATAGCTACAGAGTTAAGTAAGGTCAAATCTTGGTTTATGTGAAAAAAAAAAAAAGTTATAGCATTATTATTTCTGAATAATAAAAATGTGCACGGTTCCATACAAAATTGATTTTTAAAACAAAGGTGCAGTTGTCCTATAGGGTGTCAGGGTTGCCAGTGCTCTAACCAGACATCCAGTGGAAAAAAAAAAACCATGATTTTCTGTGGAAAAGGAAAATGGCAGGTTGGATTTTTCACCCAACAGTTTCCTAAAGCCCCGTACACACGGGCAGAACATCGGGAGACATTTGCCAGTACAAAAAATACCAGTCGATATTCTGCCTGTGTGTATGTTCAGCTGACTTCTGTCGGACGTGCATGCTAGAAAACCAGCAGCTGTCCGACTCCGGATCAGAGCTCTCAGCCAATGGCAGTTTCCTGTCAGAACACAACAGCTCAGCAGGGGAGATTACTGAACCAACTTCACATTGTTAGTTCTGCGGCTCCTGACCGAAGCTGTCAGTTTTTTTTCGTGCAACCCCATGAAAAAGGGGAATAAACGGTGGTCATATTATTTATATACAACATTTGAATCTCTAATATATGTGTGAACTTTTTAATTCGGTGAACTGGGAAGTTTACCCACACACTGGGTGATGTCCAAGTAACTAGTGACTAGTGACTAAAAACATTGTATTGTACAAGTATTGAACAAAAAACACTGAAAATAGATTGGGTAAAATGCTGCTAACATATGGTAAAATATGTGGGCCTTCTATTTATTAAAAAAAAAAAAAAAAAAGTTTGCACAAGGACTGCCCACAAAAAAATATTCTCAGTATGCTGTGTGTGCTTGCTATGGTAATTTACAGAAGTATAAAAAAAATTACAAATGGGTACATCTAACAACTGTAAAAACAACAAGCAAAGAAATGTCATGAAATGACTGCATAATCCCCATTTTTTTTATTGGTCTACCACTGGAAAGCTAAAGTCAATGGGGTGTCTGAAAATTGGGGACAGAAAACAAGGCAAATATTTGATATTTTTTGCCAGAAGTCAATAAATTGTAAGTTAGTTATCCAACATATTCCCTATACACCGATTATACAAAAATGCCTTACCGATTTCTTATATAGAAAAAAACAGACATTTCTAGAATTTCTATTTGATAAATGCATTTATGATGTAATACTTACTAAGGAAGCTCTGATTGCAAAGTGTAATATAAAGTGCCTGATCTGCTACACAAGTGCAAGCTGCAAATTCAAGGTCAAGCATAGCAAGCACATGATATAGCAGTGAGGTAGAAGTGCTAACAAAAATCTGTTTCATTCTGCTGCTGACTTAGGTTGACAAGCTTAAGTAAATTTAGTGTAAAGGAATACTAAAACCATTCATCTGGATTTTGGCTTTACCCTATTCATTTGTAGTAATCTTGCATTACAGTCATTGTAAGCTTTAAAATAAAGACATAAAAGCATTTACACAAGATGCTTAGAAGTGACTATAACTTTAGATGTAGCCAAGCTTTAAGCATCTGCATAAAATTAAGAGATTGTCTGAAAAGCCAAATATACTGTTAAAAAAATCTGTATAACAAATAATGTAAAAACTGATAACACTGAAAAACTGATATAAAAATATCTACTTAACTTGGTCCTGGCCAGTATGAAGATTAAACCACCCAAAATTAAATTACCTACTGATAGAGCAGCAGAAAAAAGTAAAAAAAACCTAGAAATTAAAACAATATACCCAAATTAAGAATTACCATCAGTAAGAGGCAAAAACCTCATAAAACAGGTATATTTTTTTATGATTTATGCAAAGATTCAGTTTTCATAGTGAAATTTCCTGTCAAGCAAAGCTTCAACATTTATTTCTCAGCATATGCTTCACAACTGTAGAGAAGACCAGAAAACTACTGATATAACAAAACAAAAATTGACCCACTGACATTAAAGTAGAAAGTTTTTTTTTTTTTTAACACTTTTCCCGTGTGTCGTATCTACATTACAACATCCATGTTTAAAAAAAAAAAAAAAAAAAAAAATGGAACTATATACAATCTCAAAGACAAATACTTGATGAGACAAAACAAAATAAAAATAATAAAATCACAAGATAAAGAAAAAAAATAAAAAAAACGAAAAAAAATAAAAAATTATACATTTTTTTTACCGTGAAAAGAAGTAAAAGTGTAAAGAACAAATGCACTAGTCTGGATTAAAAGTTTGACTTACTAATTTTCTTTATAAAATTGATGAGATACACTGAAACACACTTATGAAACTGGCGTTTTCTCCAGATATTAAAGTCCAACGAGTAGAGATGTTCTAAGAGCACAATATCACTCCAAAAGTCTTTCCGCTTTTTTTTGTACAAAAATGCAACATCTAAAGCTTGTTAAAGTTCTGATAATACATATAATGGTTGCTCTACATCTTCACAAATTAACTGATCGCAATAGCTACAGAAGTTATAATCTAAATTACCTAAAGATATCATGTAAAGTGGTTTTAGAATCGATGGGATGCCTACTGAATTTAGGAATGTTGAAGAAAGGGCAATAAGGCGATTGATAAAGTGATACAGGCTGGATTAAATTCTTAATTTAAGCTCTCTGGGTCCAAACCATTACCTCCAGAATGTTCCTTCTTTGTCCTAAATCAAATGGGTTTGTCAGGTAGAAAAGACAATGGAAAGGCTAACTCGATAGAAATCTGTCAAAGTGAGGTGCCTTTTATAGTTCCTTAAAGAGTAACTCTACCCTTCATCTAACTGGCACTCTATGGCAGGACACCAGTAGATACTGGAGTATCTAATGAAAATTGTTCAACTTTTGAAGGCCATGATGAAAAGGGTCTACATATAGCTGTCAAATAAGGAATGCAGTTACAGGATACTGCATCCAAATTCAACAGCATAATTTATACAAAATATTTCTAGAACGAATAGAGACCATTCATTAGTGAAATGAGTGCTCACTTTGCAAACAAAACATTTACTGAGTACAGGAAAAAAAGCAAAAGATGTGTTTACTTTAATCACCCCAACATGTAAAATAAAAAAAATGTTTTTAAATTAACCATGCACATGACTGGTATTAAAATTAACAGTTTTCCTTTTTTTTCTTTAGATCAGTCAACATTCACTTTTCTAAGTGAATAGTCTCTACAGAGACCCAAACCTAGTGTGTCTACAGCAAAATAAAGTTCCCAGTCACTCCAGTTGTCTTGACAGAACAGTGGCTGTATGAATATAAGAGAAAAAATAAAATGTCCTATTTACAGAGCCGATCCTTTCACTCTCATGACTAACAGCAAATTTATCATAAAGTGAAAGTCGTGGCTTTTTTGGTAGTGTAGGTAAAGAGAATTGCTCCTACCAGCCACCTTTAAATACTAGAACTGGTTAGATATCCAAAACTGAACCATCAACATGAAAACACTCAGTCTTTACCCTTTAAAACCTTAAACACTTCCCTAAGGTTAAAAACACAAGGAAAGCTCAGTGGATGGTTCTCCCACACGTCACTAGAGAATAAAATATACACTATATTCTCAAAAGTATTGGGACACCTGCCTTTACACGCACATGAACTTTAATGGCATCCCAGCCTTAGACCGTAGGGTTCAATATTGGGGTGGCCCACCCTTTGCAGGTATAACAGTTTCAACTCTTTTGGGAAGGCTGTCCACAAGGTTTAGGAGTGTGTCTATGGGAATGTTTGACCATTCTTCCAGAAGCACATTTGTGAGGTCAACCACTGATGTTGGACGAGAAGGCCTGGCTCTAATACATCCCAAAGGTGTTCTATCGGGTTGAGGTCAGGACTCTGTGCTGGCCAGTCAAGTTCCTCCACCCTAAACTCATCCATGTCTTATTGGACCCTGCTTTGTCCATTGGTGCGCAGTCATTTGGTGGATGGGGGTTATGGCGTAGGGTTGTTTTTCAGAGGTTGGGCTTGGCCCCTTAGTTCCAGTGAAGGGAAGCATACAAATATATTTTGGACAATTTCATGCTCCCAACTTTGTGGTAACAGTTTAGGAATGTCCCCTTCCTGTTCAAAGAGTACTGCGCACCAGTGCACAAAGCAAGGTCCATAAAGACATGGATGAGTGAGTTTGGGGTGGAGGAACTTCATTGGCCTGCACAGAGTCCTGACCTCAACCCGATAGAACACCTTTGGGATGAATTAGAGAGGAGACGGAGAGCTAGTCCTTCTCGTCGACATTGGTGCCTGACCTCACAAACGTGCTTCTGAAAGAATGGTCAAACATTCCCATAGGCACATTTCTAAGCCTTCCCAGAAGAGCTGAAGCTGTTATACCAGCAAAGGGTGGGCCAACTGAATATTGAACCCTACGAACTAAGGCTGGGATGCCATTAAAGTTCATGTGCATGTAAAGGCAGGCGTCCCAATACTTTTGACAATATAGTGTACATTTACTGGAAAAGAGATCAGTAAAAGGGACCAACAAACATCCAGGTTTTACAGTTCACCAACAACCACTAAGATCATTCAAGGCAGTCTTCATAGTGTATCACAACCTGCATCTTTAGCAGAGGACATTAGCTGGCCAATTTCTCCCACAGGGACATATAGAAACGCCATATGAAAACATTCTGGTGCCTTAATATTGATTTAACCAAGATCAGGCCAGCACGAGGGAAGTTGGCCTATTCTCCTCCTATACCTGAACATGCACACTCAGGTAATACACACCACCTGTACTTGAAAGGTCTACAGCTAGCTTTTAGGCAAGCTAAAATAAACAAATCTAGGTCTCTGCTGTAATTAAACCATCCAGAATTGACAGAAAAAAAAGGCAGACATTGTACACAGCTTATGAATTCACTAGAACCTGATGAAATCATGGTAACATGACAGCGTTTAATATACAAGTGTGTATTTAAATTGCTGACAACATGACAGTTCACCTCCAACAAAACCCGATCAGATCATACAACAATCAAATTACACCTATAACACAAGCCTTATGGTATATAAAGCAGAACATTCCACAGCAAACCCATCATTTGAAGCAGGAAAACTGGAGTATTGCTTTTAATGTTACCTCTGTCAATACAAAGAGCAGAGAAGGAAATCTGAACTGGGACAATTTGTCTAAACAATACTTTCATATTTGTATAATGGATTGATTAAAACATGCCCCCATGCACAATCTCCCTAATGTCAGTATAAAATACACCTTTCAAATGCTAACAGGTACAAACCTAATCTAAATGCAAATCAAGCAACAAAGGCTAATTTAAACAGATAGCAAATTAACACCAGCCCACATCAGAGCAGCTGCGAGCAACAAAATAGCCACATATCCAATATACACAACAGTCAAGAAATGGTACCTTAACCTGTAGCTCTGTGCCAAACAAACCCGCCCCAGGAGCCTGGTATGGGTATAAAACTACAATCCCTTATTAAACTTGGGCTAAGCTATTAAAGCATTTCCTAAAAAGAGTTAAAGTGAGACAATTACAAGAATATAACGCTGCTACGGTGCAAGTTCTGGGGCTTTAAAGGAGAAGTATAGCCAAAGCTTGCTTTTCTGTACTTCTCCAATGGATCACAGGAGTGAAATTTGTTCTGTGACCCGCTGTCAGCTGACAACACAGAGCTGGTCCAGGCTGGAGAAAGTTTGCGACCACATGGTCAGGATCCACTCAGATTCCTGGACCAGCGAGCCTCCGAGAGCCTAAACCAGACTCTCCCGCACTCCCCTCCCCCTCGCCACAGCCCAGCGCTCCAGTAAGCGGGTGGGGGTGCAGAGCAGAGAGTAGGTGACTAACAGTCACCAGCTTTCTGTTCATGGAGCACTGAGAACTGAGCAATCAGCGGTGTTTCATCGCTCACTTCAGTCTTAGAAGCAGTAGGGGACCAATGCTGCATCCACCTAGGTAAGTATGATCTCTAAATGAAAAAAAAAAAAAAAAAAAAAGCTAAACTTAGCTTAACTTTCATCCTTGCTTCATTAGTTGGAGGATCCCTTTAATTAGAACAGTCATTCAGCCAGGACTCCTGATCTAAATATCTGTTCAAGGTCAGTGTCTGAGTAGCAAAGTTAAAGATGGCTGGTCTACAGCTGCCTCCTTTGAAGTCAGCAACAGTGATTCTCAAATTTGTAACCTAAAAGACTTCGGATTATGTCTGCTTACTCAAACTGTAAAGCTGGCCATTAATGTATTGAAATTTTGCTGGATCAGCAGGCACCATCTGAATTTCGATCCATCAATGACCATTCCCGTTAATAAGAAGTCAATCTATTGACTGACTTTTCATGAATGAGCTTGTTGGAAAATCTTGTTTTGATCAGTGTATTCTCATGGCCAGGAAGTCAGAATAAGACGACACATCGGGGAGGATTCCCACATTCAAATTGAATGTGTGGGAAGGGAGAATTGGTTCCATTTTTTACATTCAGCCCACTGGCTGAAAAAAAACAAAAAACAAAAAGAAGCGGAACCATGTATGGCCAGCCTAAGTTACAGCTTTTTGTATAGCGAGTTACCATTAATGCCTCCTTTACTTCCAGAGGAAAAACAGCTGAGGAATGTGTGAAGTCTAAGCCATTATATGAAACTAGCTAAGACTAGAGTGTGTTAGAGAAGGTTCTACCATAAATACTTACAGAATGAAATGGGTACTACCATTATGTAATATTCCCTAGCAACCTTTCTAACTGAATTCCCTGAAAGTCACAGACATCACCTGCCCTTCTGGGGTGTGAAAAAAGCTCCATAATGTAAGTCACTGAAAGGCGCCACCTTATAGAAAATAAGCAGCAGATAGCAGGACAATTACACTTTGCCTTCTTTAAAGGACAAGCGTATGAACAATAGAACTCCAGACAGTGTGTTTGATGGTGTTACTACATTTTACCTTCAGCTCTCGGCCCAAAGATCTGCATCTTCAAAGCATCTGCTCCTGGCACCAACTTTGCTACCCATGCCCACTGTGCTGCCCAAGCCCAGAATTAATTGCTGGTCTACAAAATAGGAATTAGCTCTGACATTTTCTAATCCAATTCCAAATCCATCTAAGTGATCCTCCCAGGAAGCTATCACTGCACTGAACCAATCAGAAGCAGCTGAGACTTTCCTTGCCCCACAGCCCTACATATACACGCCCCATGTATACATGTGGCTGCGGGGAGAGGAATACCTTGACAGCTTATGTTTGGCTCACTACAATGACAGCCTTCTGGCAGGATCGCTCAGGTGGGTTCAGGTTAGGATTAGAACTCGCCTGAACATCATCCCTTCTACAGATGACTATGGGAAGTTTGCCATAAATTGGTTTTGCACAATACAGTGAGTAGGGGTACACTGGTGTCAGGAGCAGAAGCCTGGAGGTCAGAGGTATTTATTTTAATCCATTAACCTCCAATCTAGAAATGTGATTCTGTGCACTTGTCCTTTAAGAATGCCATAACAGCATTAAAAACAGTATGCCCAGAAGAAACAAATTTCTATCTTATATTCTACCCAATGTCACATTATTAAATGTTAAGAGCCATATGTAGTAATCCAGAACAACCAATCACAAAATTTTACACTACATTCAGCTGCTGAAAGCTGATCTCTAAGTGATAGAGGTTATCGCACATAATTCTCATTATGTAAAAAAAAAAAAATAAATAACCTGTCCTCTGCAAGTAATCACTATAAATGTACACTAAACAACTGAATCCAAAATATTTTTTGGGGAAACACACTTGGATGTCTGTTAGTGTATTTATAAGAATGTTTTAACTGCAAAAAAGTAAAATGATGCTAGATGTTTCAGGTGAAGAACATGGAGCGCTCTCACCAAATCCAGCATCTTCCTGTTTAGCACTGATACAAACATCAGTAAAGTATCTGTTCAGCAGGCTCATATCTAAAGGAATGGGCTGCAATGCCAGGTTTCACCTTACAAGTGAAGCTGTAGAATAATAGTGATATGGCTCCATTTACATTGGGGAGGATTAGGTCTTTATTTTACTTTGAAGACAAGTCAGAAGTGGCTGAATGTTTAGCCAAAATATTGCACGGATACACTTTAACGGTGATGTTTACAAATTTCTAAATACAACCGGGGGCAAAAAGCATGTATCAAAATGTGACACACCAGATGGAGTGAAATGAACAAAAATGTGGATACCATGCAATGAAGATAAGAGCAACCATTAACATGTATCTCTATTCTACAAATAAAGACTGTGTTCTCCCCTCTTCCCAACCAAGTCTTTTTTTCATTCACATCTGAAAAGTGCCTTTTCACACAGACCTACATGCAAGGATCACAGTTCAGAAAGAACACAGAATAGTATAGAAACAAACAGGTCTGTCCTGTTCAGATGATGTCCTGAATCAAGATATCCGAAGTACACAGTGAGACACTGCGGAGTCCATTAAGCGTCTTTCGCAGCCAAGTGTCCGGTTATGTTCCGTGAACGTGGCTGAAATCATTCTGCAATCAGTGATACATTGATGTGCGACAAGTCTATCATGTGCCTAAAATATTGTAAGAACACATTGTTAGGGTATAACCTTTTGCATTAATCCATATATCAGTTCAATTACACAGCAAAGCAGGTCACAGAAATAGTTTCAGTATTTTCACAATTAAAGTGGTTCTAAAACCTAAACATTTTTTACCTTAACGCACTCCTTGCATTAAGGTAAAAAATGTTTAGGCATCAGCACCCCCCCAACCCACCCACCCCCTTTTTACTTACCTGAGCCCTCATTGGATCCTGCATTGTGCACATCTACAGCTCTTCTCTCCTTTCATTTCCAGGTCTCACTGACTTTGCTGGGGCACCGGCAGCCGTTGGCTCCTAGTGCTGTCAATCAAAGCCAGTGACGAGGGAGTCAAGCCATTGAACACCGACCGTGGGGCTCGGCGGTGAGCACGCACGAATGCTCTAGGAACGCTGGCAGGGGACCGAGAAGAGGTGGTTTGCGGTCGCTCTGTGCAATTCCATTGCACAGAGCAGGTAAGTTTAGACATGTTTGTTATTTTTGAAACAACTTTGTAAAAAATTACCTTTACAATTGGTTTAACTTGATGAGCCCTGCCTGGCTGTGATGTTTATTCATTAGCATCTTGATAAAAATAGAGTTTTTGATGCAGAGAGTGAATAATACAAAGAAATGTCTGTTACTAGGCTCAAATGCCTCCGTGACCATCATTTTGTACTTTTGTTCTGCATTAGATGGACTTAGACCCCTTTCACACTGGGGCATTTTTCAGGTGCTTTAGCGTTAAAAAAAGCGCCTGTAAAGCGCCTGAAAGAAGCCTTATCTGCAATCTCAATGTGAAAGCCCGAGTGCTTTCACACTGGGGCGCTGCGCTGGCAGGGCGTCAAAAAAAGTCCTGCAAGCAGCTTCTTTGCAGCACTTTTGTGTTTTTGCCACCGGGCTGGGTGCGCCAATGGCCTGAGCCCTTTTACACTGCGAGCGCCCGAAAAACGCCCCAGTGTGAAAGGGGTCTTAAGCGGCCCTTTACCAGCGTTTTTCGGGGGCTGGCCGTGTGAAAGGGCTCAGGCTTTCACATTGGAATTGCAGATGAGGCTTCTTTCAGGCGTTTTTTTTAACGCTAAAGCACCTGAAAAATGCCCCAGTGTGAAAGGGGTCTTATTCTATATATCTGTAAATGTTTTGGCATCTTCAGTCAACCTGTTTGGCCTTCCTTGGGTGACGCAATTCCCATGCACGCATATGAGTTAGTTAAGGCATGCTGAGATCGTACACCGAGATGCACTTCTTTAGAGACCCTCTAGCAGGAAGGTTCCGTTTTTAGGGCCCTTTTACACGGGCCAAATCCATTTTTTTCTCATCAGGTGATCTATCTTTTGATCCCCTGCTGAGCTGAGTGAAGCGGCTGGATGACAGATCCGTGTCCACTCCGTTTATGCAGAACAGACACAGGCATACCCCGCTCTGCTCTATTTACACCTGTTTACACTTGACTGCCCCCTGATCCGATCTGGCTAGACAGAGGGGAACAGATGCCGTTCTGTTTGTTTTTGCTTGACTGGAGGTAGCTGGGTGGAAACAGACACAAGTCTGTTTCTATCTAACTGCCCATAGAGGAGAATGGAGGGTCCGATCGAGTCCGCCTAAAGAATTGACAGGTGGACCCGATTGGACTTCTTATGTGAAAGAAGCCTTACTGCAGAAAAATAAATAAATAGTTTCTTCTGCAACAAAAAAACACCTAATGTTAACAACCTTTTTTTCCCAATAAAGTTCCACTTTCAAGCTTGGTTGGGGATAACCCAAAGCAATAAGTCAGGGCCAAGAGGCCCCCCAAGGTCTAACATTTGTCATCTTATGAAATACATAGACTCATATGCTGGAGTCTTACAGCATCTAAATAACCAAAGCAGTATAAAACAGAGCCCTGTTATCGCTTACACTTCTCTTAAAGGACAGTTACTGTGAAACAAAAAATCCTATATCCTATAAGCATTGATAAGAGAAGTATTATCCAAGTTCGATCTTCTGTGGTTTTTCTTTGTTCTGTCATGTAACAAGGATGTAAAGCTTGCAGCATTAGAACTTAAAATAGATTTAAACCCTAATGCCGCGTACACACGACCGGACTTTCTGTCTGAATAGACTCAGACGGTGAAACGGACTTGCCTACACACGGTCACACCAAAGTCCGATCATTTAGAACGTGATGACGTATGACGGAACTAGAAAAAGGAAGTTCAATAGAGCCAGTAGCCAATAGCTGCCCTTGCGTCCTTTTTGGTCCATCGAAATAGCATACAGAAGAGCAGTTTTCCCGATAGGAACTGATTCCCTCTGAAAGATTTGAAACATGTTCTATTTCTAGGTCCGTCAGAATTTTAGACGTGCGATGAACCCCCCACACGATCGGAATGTCTGACGGAATGATTACGTCTGACCTTTTCTGCCGGAAAGTCCGGTCGTGTGTACGCAGCACAACTGTGCAACATTAAGTTTATCTTAAAAACCCCAAAAATTGTTTATCAAAATCCCTATTTTTGTCTTTTTTCAATCCTTTGTAGCATTTCAATGCTATGAAACTACTGCAGCCACTTCCTTTTTACATAGATGCAACCAGAAATCATCATATGGCATTTCTTAGGGTGAGCTTCCTGACTGACAACAGTTGTGTTGCGCATGTGACAGAATGATGATGCAGGAGCCCAACTGGGACAAAGGTACAAAGTGTTGTAACAGTATAAAAGGAAGTACCTGAACAAGAACTTTCATGGATCACCCAGTATTTTGATGAAAGCTGCAGAATTTAAATAATGAAAATTACTTTTGAAATTACACCAACGTTGTAGTAAAGGCTTCAGGTTTTTTTAACCTTATCTTCTGCATTAAGGTAAAAAACACCCTAAATACTTACCTGAGCATGACCTTGATCCAGCGTTGCTCACTCTCTCTCCCTCCTCACTGGACTCAGTGAGAGCAGCAGGAGCCATTGGCTCCTTCTGCTGTCAATCAAAACCAGTGACAAGGGAATATGGAGCGGGACTGAGCTGCACTGTGTGTGTCAACAGACACACATCGTGGCTCGGGATTGAACCTACATGTGTGACACCATAGGAAGTGGCTTCCTATGCTGGCGCACAGAGAAGAGGAGCCCAAAGCGCCAGCGGGGGACCCCAGGAAGAGGAGAATCAGGGCTGCTCTGTGCAAAACCACTGGTTATTTTTTTTTTTTACAACCACTTTAACTTGTCAAGCTTATGTGAGAGTTTAGTCATTGGGCTTATCTATGAATGTCCAGATTCTTGCATAAGCCTGATCATAACTGGTTTGCAAAGTAAGCATTCCTACATGTGTGAAAAACTTTGATTCTTTTTTTTAAAATGTAATGTATTGCTTTCAGGGAAACAGCAAAATAATGTTTTTAATCAGCTACAGTGCTTCGAGAGGTATTAAATTATATGCATATCTGACAACCTCCAACCCTCCACCAACCACCACCTACCTGTGGTACTTCTGCTGGAACTGCAAAGCATGGTGCGGACTCTCAAAAGTTGCGACAGCTTTTCTCTGAAGAGGGAACATCTTAAGATCCTGCAAAAACAATAGGATAGATTAATAAGACAGATGTAGACAAATAGAAAAAAAAAATATTATACATCCAGTTAATGTTCAATGAATGCTAATAATTTTCTATACACTCGCAACTTCAGAATTATTCACCTACATTAATAAACTAGTGTTCTATGAACACAAATTTAAAATGATAGCATGGACCCATCAACAGAATTCAGTCATCAGAGGATACACAGCATGATTCAGATGTTACTATACAAAAACCTGCAGAAATTTACACTATTAAAGACTGAGCCAAGATATTTTTAAAAGATGAACATTAGGCAGAGATGAAAGTACCAATGAATGTAGTAATATGTTCATTAAAAGTTAATAAAAGCAAACAAAGTAATTACCCAAATGTATTTTGATATTGGCATCTTCTAATCCCCTATGCAGCAGCACTCAGAATTAGGCTCTGCTACAGAGAAATAACGTCATTGGTGTGCTGCTTTTTTTTCACTGTTCATTCAGTCAAGCTGGGGGTGAGTTTTCAAGCATACTTTTGCTATTGCTGTGGTGGGGGTCAGGAATCTGGATGTGCTCTCAAGACTATAAAATCCTTTGGAAAGTAACACTGTTCCCCTATATGTGCTTCAGAATGCTCAGCTATTTACCTGGAATTCACTTTTAATCTACAGTGGATATAAGAAGTCTACACACCCCTGTTAAAAATGACACAAAGATAAATAATTTCAGAACTTTTCCCACCTTTAATGTGACCTACAAACTGTACTACTCACTTGAACAACAAACTGAAATATTTTAAGGGGGGGGGGGGGGGGGGGGGGGAGTAAAAATAAAAAAATAAAATAATGCATAACTGTGCACACCCTCTTATAACTGGGGATGTAGCTGTGTTCAAAATTAAGCAATCACATTCAAACTCATGTTAAACAGGAGTCAGTACACACCTGCCATCATTTAAAGTGCCTTTGATTAACCCCAAATAAAGTTCAGCTGTTATAGTAGGTCTTTCCTGACTATACAGCAAAGGCCATGGTCCGCAGAGTTCCAAAGCATCAGAGGGATCTCATTGTTAAAAGGTATCAGTCAGGAGATGGGTACAAAATAATTTCCAAGGCATTAGATATATCATGGAACACAGTGAAGACAGTCATCATCAAGTGGAGAAAATATGGGACAACAGTGACATTACCAAGAACTGGACGTCCCTTCAAAATTTATGAAAAGATAAGAAAATTTGTCAGGGAGGCTGCCAGGAGGCCTACAGCAACACTAAAGGAGCTGCAGGAAAATCTGGCAAGTACTGGCTGTGTGGTACATGTGAAAACAATCTCCCCCGTATTCTTCATATGTCTGGGCTATGGGGTAGACTGGCAAGACGAAAAGCTTTTCTTACGACGAAAAACCATCCTAGCCAGGCTAAAGTTTGCAAAAACACATCTGAAGTCTCCTAAGAGCATGTGGGAAAATGTGTTATGGTCTGAGGAAACCAATGTTGAATTTTTTGGCCATAATTACAAAAGATATGTTTGATGCAAAAACACTGCACATCACCAAAAGAACACCATACCCACAGTGAAGCATGGTGGTGGAACAGGGGCCTTAGTCAAGGTAGAGGGAATTATGAACAGTTCCAAATACCAGTATCAATATTGGCACAAAACCTTCAGGCTTCTGCTAGAAAGCTGAACATGAAGAGGAACTTCATCTTTCAGGATGACGACCCAAAGCATACATCCAAACCGAGAAAGGAAAGGCTTCACCAGAAGAAGATTCAAGTTTTGGAATGGCCCAGTCAGAACCCAGACCTGAATCCGATTGAAAATTTGTGGAGTGATCTGAAGAGGGCTGTGCACAGGAGATGCCCTCGCAATCTGACAGATTTGGAGTGTTTTTGCAAAGAAGAGTGGGCAAATTTTGCCAAGTCAAGATGTGCCATGCTGATAGACTCATGCAGCCATTTTATTTTATTATTTTTACTTCCCTCCCCCAAAAGATTTCAGTTTGTTGTTAAACTGAGCTGTGCAGTTTATAGGTCACATTAAAAAGGTGGAAAAAGTTCTGAAATGATTTATACTTGCCTCATTTTTTTTACATCACAGAAACCTGTCATTTTAACAGGGGTGTGTAGACTTTTTATATTCACTGTGCACAGTACAGGAACGACATAGGTCCTTTCACAATGATCCATTTTTGGAGTAAAAAAAGTGTAGAAAAATGCATGAAAAATGTATTCCATTAAATCCTATAGAAAGACCTGCACACTGCATCTTTGGTGTGCTTTTCAACAGTGCACCAAAAACTTATCTCCCATTGATTTCTAGAAAGAAAAAAAAACGCATCAACCTGCTGTTCATTTTTGGTGTGTTTGGCGAGTCACATGCCCAAGTTTCACAGGTGCACGATTGGAATCAGGAGTCCAAAAAAAACAGGGCAAAAACGTTTCAAAAACATGGCAAACACAAATGTGTTTTTCCAATGGAACAGTGTGAAAGGGCCCTAAGTCTTCATTGAGCTGGATGCTGACAGTACCTTAGGAAGAAAGGAGGGTCCTAGGCACAAGACAACTTTGTCCTTGTGAAGAATGAGGAATGGTCCCTTCCAGATTTGCTAAGGCCCCTTTCACACGGGCACCTCCATTTGGCGGATTCCACTTGCTCAGTGGGGGATCGTTCCCCTGATCCCCTGCTAAGCAGGCGGATGACAGGTCCCTCTCCGCTCACTGTGCAGAGCGGAGACGGACACATTTCCGCTCTCCTCTATGGGGAGATTGGGTGAAAATGGACCACCTGTCCGTTTTCATCCGATCAACCAGATGGAGGGAAGATAGGACCACCATCCATCTGGATTTTGCGGACAGGATCGGATCGCGGCGGATGTCAGCGCTGACATCCGCTGCTCCATAGGGGTGAATGGAGGGTCCGATCAGGTACGCCTGAAAAACTGACAGGCGGACCTGATCGGACGGCCCTTGTGAAAAGGCCCTTACTATGACAGATGCAATAGCTACCAAGGGAGCTCCCTGATCGGTTAAAAGGGTGGTTTTTGCAGGGCAGAGAGAAGCAAACTGAGGCCCCAAAGATGCACAAAGTGCTGTAAGGGTGGTTTGATCTAAGGAACACCTTGAATAAAGGTCTTTACAAGGATAAGCAAAACCAGATGCTTTTTGGAATAGAATGGACAAGGCTGAAAGTTGCTTAGCAGTAAAAGCCTGGCGAGTATGTTGAGGTGTTCTGTGTTTTGAGGAGGTATAAGTCCCTGAAGAAGGGGGTTTTGGAACCCTCCACTGTGGAAGAAGTACCTTTCCTCCTGTGACTTATTTAAAGAGTTTTTCAAGTGCCTCACCAAAGAGACTCCCTTCTTCAAAGGGCATAGTGCGAGGCATCCCTTTAGAAGGTATTAACTTTTAGGGAGTATCTCACCAAATATAACTTTTTTGTTGTAGAGGCTGCCTAAAATCTGACTTGTATTTTAGTGTAAAGTTCTTCACACAAGGAAATTACATTTCTGGGGTGTTCTGTACACCATCTGTGTTATAGAATGCCTCCAGGTTGCTATAATACATTGCAGAGAAATTTAGAGCAGCCACAGATTGAAAAGGAAAAATAATTTTAACAATAATAAGTTACAAAATAGCTTCTGTAGCATTTGTAAATGATATGTGCTATATTCCCCCCCCCCCCACAAAAGTGGAGTTACACATTGAGAGTGTCTCAAACTTTCTTTGAGCAAAAAACTTTAGTGAAGGAACATCTTCTATAGGTACAATAAGCAGTTGAAGGGTGAACTACCAGAACAGACCAGTTTTTTGTGAAATTTTTTCCATTGGATGGAGCTCAGTAATGGTTCTCGGCTTTTTCTGGTTTGACCCAATGGTCATAGATTGCCCATTCTATTTGTTTGTGAATGGGGAAGGTCTTTTTAGATTTAGCAGGTCTCTTAGTATCCAAAGTGAGATAGAAGAAAATCAAGTGTGACAATACCAAAACATTTGTACACAGCAGAATGGAGAATATCAACAACAATAATTATATTGCGTGAAGCCATAACATCATGTTTAGGGTCCTAGGGGTGAAAATATTATGTGGCCTCCTCCCACACAACTTGCGAGTCCCCCCCCCCCTTTATCTACCTCTACTAGAGCAGGCATATAGAGATCACAACAAGAGATGGTGGGAGTTGAGCAGAAGCCTGGAACTTTTGAGCCATGGCCAGTAATGGCTTCATTGAAGCGGTAGTAAACTCCACTTTTGAACTTATACCTACAGGTAAGCCTATAATAATGCCTATCTGTAGGTACAGTGAATATCTCCTAAATTTGCGGTGTTTAGGAGATATTCACACTGGATGCGCATGAGTGACATCATCGCGGCTCAGCCATTTAAAGGACCAGAGACAGCAAACCCGGACGGAAGACTGGGGGAAGATGGATGCCATGTCGGTGGTGACAGTGCACTGCTGGAGGACTTCTTTTTAAGGTAACCATTTCATAATGTGCTAGTATGCAAGGTACACTAGCACATTATGCCATTGGCTTGCAGGGATTTTCTTTTGAAGGTCTATTTACTACCACTTTAAAGCTGTTAACTGTCAGAGGAATTGTGATAGTTGCAGAGAAATGTGTCTTAGTCAAGTAAGCCACATGTTTTGTGCCTGAGAAATAGCTAGAATAGTTGTTAAAACAAAGTTCTGCTCTGGTGCAAGGGAAGCATCGTCAGTATGAGTGGTTTTTGTTTTGCAAGAATTTGGCAGGGCGAATGTTCACCTGAGCTTTTGCCGTAGTTCCCTTGTGCCTGGTTTCCACCACTGTTATCGGTGAGGGTTACATAGTCAGGTTGAAAAAAGACACAAGGCCATCTAGTTCAACCATAAAAAATAAAGATAAAATAAAAAATATACAATCCCATATACCCGATCCTATACACACAATTGATCCAGAGGAAGGCGAAAAACTCCCCAGAAAAGCAGGATCCAATTTGCTACAGCAGGGGGAAAAATTCCTTCCTGTAGGATACTCACAGAGTAGGGTGCAAAAATTAGGTAAGAGTTTTCAAGGAGAACACAGCAGCCTGGGAATTGACCATACTGTAGTCCTTGTGGCAAAAGGACTCTAGGCGGTAGTGAATACATTTCAAACATTCACAGTTTAGGAGTTTTAACATAAAAACACATTCTAATCAGAATACATATAGTGTAAAGCAAGTACAGTAATAGAATGTCTCATACTTTCTGTGATACTACAGCAATGGTCAGGAATCCACCCTGAACAAACCCTGGTGCAAGTTCTGTGTTAATTTATGCATATAAATACATATTTTAGATGAAAAGCCAGTGCAAAAAATTGTTTTCTTGGAGTCCATTGAGGAGCAAAGGAAGTCTTAAAGTTTGAGGTTATACTGCTATCTGTAGGAGGACTGGACACTGGCAAACAAAAAACTTGTAGATCAGCCCAGGATATAACCCATCCTACTAACAGAATGCCTCAGAGCTTTGTAACAAATCAGTACCAAAAGCTTGCTTGTAAACAGAGGGGGGAGACCTGTGTCTCTCAATGGATTCCAAAATAAATGAATTTTACAGTGAGTGCAAAAATCCTATTTTTGCAAGTGCTTTCCCTATAAAATATCTGTTGATATGCATAAAGTAACCCAGAACAAGGGTTTGTTCTGGATAGAGTACTGGCAACAAAGTAGAGAGAAACAATCAAGTAACAATCTGTTTCACTTGACTCCCTAACACAGTCAACTGTGCTTGCAAAGAAAATATGATTGTATTATGAATATATGAAAATATGAATGATAAATGGTACACTTTACCAGGTGAATCTTCGTGATTGCACTGGGCAATACTAGGAACTTTAATCCCACAAAGGGATATTCTTATAGATACCGAATTCATATCTTCGTTGCAGGCATGATTGACTGCAGTTTACCAGATACAACTGAAAAGGGAACAGTTTGCAACACTATTCTTCTCTGCATCTATACTATGGTATTTATCCCTCATCTTTGCACTTAAAGTAGAAGTCCATGCAAAAACTAAAATCCCTGCATCTATAGCCACCAATATTCTAACACTAACCTCTCTATCCCTGGAAAGAAAAAAATCAGTATACATACCTTTTCTGCAGGCAATCTGACCCGATCTCCAGCAGCGGAAGCTCTGCTGAGTACACGTCCAACAATGGCTGTAAAATGAATGGGAAGTGCCGTCACCCATAGAGTTACTATGGGGCTTCCGTTGACAGACATGTCCTCTGCACCGGCCCACACAGCGAAGCTGCGGCTGACAGCTCAGCATGAGATCAGAGCTTCCGCCGCTGGAAATCGGGTCACCTGTAGAAAAGTGATGTACACTGATTTTTTTTCTTTTCGGGCTAGAGAGGTTAGTGCTATGTTGTGGTGGCTATAGCAGGGATTTTAGTTTTTTCATGGACTTCCACTTTAAGCATGGTTTCTATTCCTGCAACACTGATACTACTTACATTCCTTAGGTTCAGGAAGTACCTTTATTAACCACTTAAGGACAGAGCCTCGTTTTGAGATTTACTGGTTTAAAACAATTTTTTTTTGCTAGAAAATTACTTAGGACCCCCAAACAAAAGAATAAAATGGCGGTTGTTGCAATACTTTTTGTCAAACCGTATATACGCAGCGGTCTTACAAGCGCACTCTGTTTGGAAAAAAATACACTTTTTTGCATCAAAAAATAAGACAACAGTAAAGTTAGCCCAATTTTTTTTATATTGTGAAAGATGATGTTACGCCGAGTAAATCAACAACATGTCATGCTTCAAAATGGCGCCCGCTCGTGGAATGGCTACAAACTTTTACCCTTAAAAATTTCCATAGGCGATGTTTAAAAAATTCTACAGGTTGCATGTTTTGTGTTGCAGAGGAGGTCTAGGGCTAGAATTATTGCTCTCGCTCTAATGACCGCGGTAAAACCTCACGTGTGGTTTGAACACCGTTTACATATGCGGGCGCTGCTCACGTATGCGTTCGCTTCTGCACGTGAGCTTTTTACACTGTTCTTTAAAAAAATAAAAATTGTGGCACTTTTACTCCTAATTCAAGGAATGTAAACATCCCTTGCAATAGAAAAAAAAGCATGACAGGAAAACTTAAATATGAGATCTGGGGGTCAAAAAGACCTCAGATTTACACTAAAATGCAAAAAAAAAAAAAAAAAAAGTCCCTTTAAGAGCAATAAAAAAAAAAAGTCCCTTTAAGAGCTATAGGCGGAAGTGACTTTTTGATGTCTCTTCTGCCCTGCAATGGTATGGAGCCGGGTGGTGGCCATCTTCACCTCACTCAGTTCCATACCACACAGGGAGAAGGATACGATGGCCTCCGCCGCTGCCGGTGTGTGGTGGGCCCCCTCTCCCGCCACCAATAAAAGTGATCTTGCGGCGAATCTGCCGCTGAGACCACTTTTAACTGAAAGCCGACCGCCCGCTGAAGAAGATGACACCGGGTTTATGGCAGCTATCTGCTGCCATAACAACAATATTCCACTTCAAACAGCCGACGTATAACGAAGAACAAGATGAAATAGGATAAACCCTTTCCTCATTTTAAAAACAAAACACCAGGTCTAGATAGTTATCATATAGAGTGGTGTAGGCAAAACAAACACAAGCTTATTCCATGTCTATGATCTTTCTACGATGCGATATTGAAAATGGGGTTCCTTCCATCTTCGATGAGGGAGGCACTGATTGTATTAATTCCTAAACTGAATAAAAACCCCGTGTATTGCGAATTTGATAGGCCAATTACACTGATCAATACAGACGCTCATAAGGCCTTTGATTCCATAGAACGGGCCTATATGACCCAAGTTTTAGGAAAATTTGATTTAGGATGAATGTTTATAGCTTGGATAACTATTTTATATAATCAGCCATCTACCCATCTCAGGGTGCACAATGTTATTTCAGATCTGCTGTCCCAACTTTATGACAAATAGATTACTGGGCCATTAAAGTGGAAGTAAACTTGTATTTTTATCAAATGGCTAAAAGGCAGGGTTTTTATGACAGAAGAGACCCTATTGTTCTCTTCTGCCATAAATGCATCCTTCTGCCTGTCAGCCGTCATGTTCACATTTATGGTCCCCGATCCATGCCGCAGTGACGTGACTCCCGTGTGCATATGCACGAGTGGCATCATCGCGGCCAGGCCTATCAAGTGGCCGAAGACACGGAACCATGAAAGGAAGATTGGGCGAAGATGGACTCACCGGGGACCCACCAAATTGGTCCCACTACTGCGCTGGACAGCATCATATGACAGGTATATCTGCCATAATGTACTAATATGCTATGCATACTAGTACATTATAGCATAACCCACCTAGAGGGCCTTAAAAAGGAAAAAAATATAGCAGACTTTAATTCCGCTTTAAGGAGTGGATATGTATAGATTTCTGGGGAATAAGGATTATTGTTCAATGTATCTTAACCTGCTTGGAAGAATGAACTTTCCTGTATATCTCTCCATATGTACCTTTCAAGACTGGAGTTACTTAATTATAACTTATTTGGCATCTGAACCCAAAAAATTCTCCCTTTTATACCACAGCTCCCAATGTCTCTGGCTGGCTTGTTGCTCTCAGATTCCGCAAAGATACTGTTTTTTTTTTTGCCTCACAATTGGTGAATGTACACTGGTGTTTATTGTCACAGTTAAAGAATAGGTGCTGGAGTCTCATCTTATGAAACTCTCTCCAAATGTATGCATAGGTAATCCCTATACACCACTGAAGGGATATACCACGTATGGAAAACCCATTTTGGCCAGGTCTCTAAAATTTTATAAGTAATGTCAACCGCTACTATCAAAACTAACCAGTCATCCTTCCCAACAACCCAGTTTGATATACAGGCAATCCCCGGTTACAAACAAGATTGGTCCTGTAGGTTTTTCTTAAGTTTAATATGTAAGTAAGTTGGAACACGTACATTTTTTAGGTGTAACTGCACCCAAAAAAAAATATTTTTTGGATAGCGCAGGGATAGGTTAACACCCCTGTAATGCTTGGTTTTGCTTTCTGTGCTCCTGGTCAGAAGATTTCATCTCACTTTCTGTCCTTGTGACAACTGGATTTTGAAAATCTTGGGTTGTTGTGGAAGCAAGGATTGATGATAAAGCTTCAGTGGAGACGCCTTTTTCCCCTGGTAACTCTTACAGGAGTGAATTTCCTTTCCTAGGGTTAGATTTCCTTTCACTTCCAGTTGCCTCTCTCCGTTTGTAAGTATAAGTCATATGTAAGACAGATGTTTGTAACTAGGGGACTGCCTGTACAGGTACCCCGAGGTTTGAACACTTTGTGCAGTTACCTAGATCCCAGTGTTCTAATGAGACTTAAATATGTACATCAATTATACCTATAAGGCACATTTAAATTAGAGATGCACTGAAATTTCAGTGGGCGAAACATATAGGCCGAAAATGGTATGGTCTGCATTTTGCAGATAGAGAAAAAGGTGCCGAAAACGCATGCGATTTTTACTGTGCTTATGGCATGTCTTTCAAAGGTCATGCAAATTAAAAACCGCATAAGAAACTTAACGGGTGCCTTATTGATGCATTTCATTTGCAGCAAGCAAGATTTGTAACACAACAAGGGAAGCGCAATGGACCAGTGTTAAGACATACAAACAGTTTAAAAGGATCCATTTTTTCTTGAGCTTTTCTTGCACTAAAGGTGCCGATAATGGCCGACAAATTCATATTCATTTAAATTCCTATTAAAAAGTTGAATATAATACAATATATAAAAACATACATATATATTTTTAAAAACTGTCATTTTCGGTTTCAGTTTCGGCACCAAAATTTCCATTCGGTGCACCTCTAGTTTAAAACATTCATTCTTTGGAAAAAATAAGGAATTAA
The DNA here is from genome assembly GCF_042186555.1 of Aquarana catesbeiana. Classification (NCBI taxonomy): domain Eukaryota; kingdom Metazoa; phylum Chordata; class Amphibia; order Anura; family Ranidae; genus Aquarana; species Aquarana catesbeiana. The sequence goes on from NC_133328.1 coordinate 88,433,089, forward strand.
AAAAATTCTGATAGCTGATATTTATATATAATCCGCCCCCCCCCCCCCCCCCCCCCCACCCCCCCCCCTCCCAGAGCCGTCGGTAGCAGCGGAAACGATCGCCTCTGCTCCCTTCACAGCCTGGATGCCAAAAAAAAAAAAGGATTTTTTTTTCGTCATACCTACCTGTAAAAGCCTCGAGGGGAGGGAGACACCTTGCCAAACAATAGCCATCAGACCTTATATGGCAGCCCGTAGTACACTGCGGCCGAAAGCCGAATCATCGGCTGCTCAAACATCCACTTGATAAAATTTTGTGAACGTATGCACTGAAGACCAGGTAGCAGCCTTATGCCCTGTACACACGGTCGGACATTGATCGGACATTCCGACAACAAAATCCATGGATTTTTTTCCGACTGATGTTGGTTCAAACTTGTCTTGCATACACACAGTCACACAAAGTTGTTGGAAAATCCGATCATTCTGAACGTGGTGACGTAAAACACGTACGTCGGGACAGGACGTACGCATAAATGGGGCAGTAGCCAATAGCTTTCGTCTCTTAATTTATTCTGAGCATGCATGGCACTTTGTCGTTCGGATTTGTGTACACACGATTGGAATTTCCGACAACGGATTTTGTTATCTGAAAATTTTATAGCAAGCTCTCAAACTTTGTGTGTCGGAAATTCCGATGGAAAATGTGTGACGGAGCCTACACACGGTCGGAATTTCCGACAACAAGGTCCTATCACACATTTTCCGTCGGAAAATCCGACCGTGTGTACGGGGCATTACAAAGCGAAAAGCCCAGGAGGTTCCTACACCCCTGGTAGATTGAGCTCTCACCCTAAAGAGAGGAGCTTTACGTTTCAGACCATAGGCCTGAATGACCAATTGACGGACCCAATTGACAATGAAAAGCCTTGGAAGCTGCCTGCCCCTTTTTGGGTCCTTTTGGGGAAAAAAAAAACAAATAAACTTTGACTGCCCAGACAACGTCCAAGGAATGTTGTCTCTCTTCCGCCAAACGAGGCTGAGATAAAAAAAAGGAGGCAAAATAATGTCCTGATTCAAATGAAAGGCTGACACCACCTTTGGCAAAAACGATGGAACATGTCGTAACATGACCCTGTTGTGGTGAAGGATCAAGTATGGTTCCCTGCATGAAAGGGCCGCCAACTCCGACACCCTTCTAGCCGAGGTGATGGCCATCAGGAAAGCTAGCTTGCGTAATGGAATTACCTTGATAGATACCTCAAATAGTTGTTTCTGTAACACAGACAGCACCAAGTTCAAGTCCCAAGGACATATAGGTGACCTAATGGGGGGGAAGCAAACGAGTTGCCCCCTGCATAAAGGTTCAGGCCAGCAAATGGGAGGCTATAACCATTGATTGTACTAAAAGCCAATCTGATTTCCACAGCTGACTGTAGAAAAGAGAATACCCCCAATCACGTATTTCTGAGGATGACATTTTCTGGCTTCACACCAAGCAATATACGTTTTCCAGAACTTATGATAGATCTCTTCCTAGTGACAGCTTTTCTAGCATTCACGAGGGTAGACACCATTGGTCCCGAGATGCCACAATCCTTCAGCACCATGGCTTCAATAGCCATGCCGTCAAATTTAGAGACTGTAAATCAGGGTGAAATATAGGACCTTGCGACAGTAGATCGGGGCGCTGTGGAAGAGTCCATGGCCCGTCTAGTGTCAGTCTCACAATCTCCGGGAACCAGGGCCTTCTGGCCCAGGCTGAGGCCACCAAAATGACTGGAACCCCCTGTCTCCAAATCATGCGCAGCAAATGTGGAAGGAGAGGGATCGGAGGGAAAGCATTAACCAGGGAGTACTGGCTCCATGGAATTTCCAGAGGATCCCTTGTTCAAGACACAAACTGCTGTAGCTTGTTGATGAACCTGGATGCCAATGAGTCGACCTCTGGCCATCCCCAACGCTGGCAAATTTCCTGGAACACCTCTGGGTGTAGGGAACATTCCCCCGGGCAGATCTGCTGGCGGCTGAGATAATCTGCCTTCCAGTTCCCTACTCCCAGGATATGGACTGCCGATTTGGCAGATGTCCCTCTGCCCGGGCTAGTATGTGGTCAACCTCCTTCAGAGCTGAACGACTCCTGGTACCGCCTTGGTGGTTTATATAGGCCCCTGCAGTGGCATTGTCAGACTGAACCATGATTAGGCAGTCCTGAAGTTCCACCATCCAGGACCGTAGGGCCAGACGTACTGCCCGTAACTCCAGGACATTGATGGGCAGGATCTGTTCTGTCCTTGGCCATTTCTCCTGAGCTGCGAGCCCCTCTAGGGTTGCTGCCCAGCCTGAGAGACTGGCATCTGTGGTCAGTACTCTCCAAGTTACCGGGAGGAAGGATCTTCCCTTTTGCAGGTTCAGACCCTGAAACCACCAGTTTAGGCTTAAGCGTGGCCGAGGAGATAAGAACATTGGATAATACAGGGCTTGTCCTCTCCTGTTCCAACCAGCCTTCCTAGAAGACTCATAAAGAACCGAATTAAGAGTTGTCTGGTGCCCCTTATCTGACACACCTGATCCTTCAGGGCACAGATCCTTACGGGTGGCAAAAATACCCTTGCTTGGACCGTATCTAGGATCAGACCTAAATACTTAGAGCTGGTCTCAAGGCTGACTTTTCAGTATTTATGATCCAGCCTAAGCTTTCCAAATACCGCCTTGTGCAGGTTATACTCTGTTCCAGAGCCAGTATTGAGTGATCTCTAAACAGGAGGTCGTCCAGATACCCGAGCACCAAGATCCCTTGGGCCCCTAAGTACTGGTGCTGGGACCTTTGTGAACACCCAGGGAGCTGTGGCAAGCCCGAAGGGTAGAACCACAAACTGAAAATTATGTTCCTCTACTGCAAATCGCAGGAAACTCTGGTAAAGCTGAAAGATAGGTAGGTGTAAATACGTGTCCTTTATATTGATGGAGGCTAGAAAGTCTCCCGTCTGGAGTGAGGCTACTACTGAGCGGACAGACACCACCTGAAAGGACTGGATTAGTAGATACTGGTTCAGGGATTTTAGATCCAAAATGGGCCTTGTTTCCCCGTTTGGTTTCTGAACCGTAAACAGGTTCGAGTAAAACCCCGCACCCCTATCGGATAGAGGAACATGTACAATCACTCCTTGATGCACTAAATGATGTAGTGCCTGAAACAATACATTTCTTTTTGGAGGATCCGAGGGGAACGCTGGATCTTAGAAACATGTGAGGGGGAACCCCCCGCAACTCTAGCTAGTAACCGCGGGATATAGTTGAGGTGACTCACTTGTCCTGAACCATTGTTCTCCAAAAGGTCTGCAAAGTGCAGCAGCCTTCCCCCCACCCGATAGAGTGGGGGTGTGCCCTCAAAAGGAGGGCTTGGTGCTGGGTTTAGAAGAGTTTTGGACCCAGGGCTTTTTCTGGTCCTGGCCTTGCGGCTTTGCCCCTGGCTCTAGCGCCCTGTTGGCGGCAGGACTGCCTTAGCGCTGAGACACCCGAGGAAGCAGTCCCTGAGGTTTCAAATGAGGGAAGCCTGGTGCTTTTCCTTACAGGGAGTAGAGAACTCTTCCCCCCCAGAAATCTTTTGGATATATTTGTCCAAATGATCACCAAATAAACGTTCCCCATGAAAGGGGAAACCTGAAAATAACTTTTTACAAGGAAGCTCGGCTAACCAGTTCTTGAGCCACAAAAGTCTGCGCATATGTACAGACAAGAGAGCCAAACGAGAATCCTGCTGTATTAAATCCTTTTTAGGCGTCAACAGCAAAACACAGCGCTCGAGGAATATCTGTCTTATTTTCAGGCAGATCATCCTCCTGGTTAGGCCTGTCAGGATGCCTGACCTGATCCTTTACGGACTGGCAGATACCAATTGCTGCAACAGCTGGCTGAATAGCTGAACTGGCCAAAGAAAAGGAAGCCTTTAATAATGACTCCAATTTCTTGTCAACAGGGTCTTTCAAGCCCTGTGTGTTAACTACCGGACAAGTTAAGTTCTGGTTCAAGGAAGAGACTGCTGCATCTACGGCAGGCATGCTCCACTTCTTAAACTTTTCATCCATGGATATAAAAGGGAAAACCCAATCAGGGGGATATGTCACGCGACTTGCCACCCTGCGGGATGGAGGCAATCATGCCAGCAATCCTGTGCTCTAACCCTGTTAGGGCCAAGGACAGTTCATCCTTGGTGATAAAGGGTGAAGCAGCAGCGTTTACTGTAGGCACCACACCAGATAGGCGCAGCGGATCAGATTGCCTGGAAACATCTGGTCTTTCAGGGGATAAAACTAGGTTCATCAGGAACTACTGACGACATAGGTGTGCCCTTTCCTGTATTGTTAGTCCCGCCCCTCTTTACAAGCCACAAAAAGAGTACCGGGGTGTACTATTAACACACCTCAGAAGAGAGACCCTTTAACATGGCTCACCAAGCCCCTATGCAACAATCCTGCTAAGCAACTTTAGCCTGCCAAGCAACACCTGATGACTCATGTGACTCAGGTAAGAAGAAATGAATCGCTGCAAATGCCTGGTTCAAAGTCTGCTCTGTGTCCCACAGCTGCCTTCTGGAAGCACTGCATGCTTGGCATACACAGCTTAAATAAGCTGGCTGTGCGCTGGAACGCTCTGCGCATGTGTGCGCACACACATGCGCAACCCCGCCGAACGGGCACGGCTGTATTCGCGTAAGACGCAAATATTTGTGCGCCCAGATAAAGACTATGGCGCATGTGCGGCTCCGCTGGGTGCGCCATGTTCGCCAAGCAAACTGCTGAGCACAGCGAATGCACGTGCACCATGGCAAACCAAGAGGCGAATGGTGCACCATTATACAGGTAAGAAACAGCCAGACACAAGCAAAAAAGGTACACCTTGCAAACACCCTCAGCTAGCCCAAAAACTCTTGTGTATGGTCATCGCACACAGGTGTCCAGCCTCTAGCTAGCTTGACTGATTGTTAGATTCACTGGGACACCCCACAATAAGTAAATAAGGGGGTTTCACTTACCCGTCCGGGCGCAGGGTAGTTTAGAAAGTAAGTCCAATCTTCACCTATCATGGCGGGTTCCTGTCACTTGAGGACCTTCAAGGACTGGGTACCCTTTTTATGTTTAGGGTCCACTACCTTGGACCTGCACAGCACCCTACAGGAAAGCCTTAGTGCTGTGGTGTCCAGGATTCCACTTTGCAGGATTCAGTGCCCAGAGGTCGCATTACAGGCAAAATCTCGCAGGATCTTGAGTCTTCTTTGCGAGGCTCGGGTACCATTTTATCTAAGCATATAGAGCCTGTGTCAAATGGATCAGATCGGTCAAACCCTTGATTCATTTAAGAACCGTTAGTAGGACTAGAGACCTGGAGCACAGAGCTCAAACAAATGTGCCCATCCACCATGCAGACACTGGTAAAAAAACTGATGTACTTCCTGTATGGGAGGGGTTACACAGGGGATCACTGTCTAAGACGTTGTGTAGCAGTGTCCATTCACCTAGAGATGGCGTATAACCCAGTAGGTAATGAATATCAGCCTAACTGTGTCCCATGATGTATAAAAAAGAAAAGACATTAAATTTTTTTTTTTTTTATTGCATTTAAGCCTAAATGTTAGATCTGAGGTCTTTTCAACCACAGATCTCACATTCAAGAGGTCCTGTCATGATTTATTTCTATTACAAGGGATGTTTACATTCCTTGTAATAAGAAGAAAAAAGTGACCCAAAAAAAGAGCGAACGCATACATAAGTCGCTCCGCATATGAAAACTGTGTTCAAACCACACACGTGAGGTATTGCCGCGATCGTTAGAGCGAGAGCAATAATTCTAGCCCAAGACCTCCTCTAATTCAAAACTGGTAACCTGTAGAAATTTTTAAACACTGCCAATGGAGATTTTTAAGGGCCTAAGTTTGTCGCCATTCCACGAGCGGGTGCAATTTTGAAGCGTGACATGTTGGGTATCAATTTACTTGGTGTAACATTATCTTTCACAATATAGAAAAAAATGGGCGGACTTTACTGTTCTCTTAATAAAAAAGTGTATTTTTTCCGAAAAAATTGTGCTTGTAAGACCGCTACGCAAATACTGTGTCACAAAGTATTGCAATGACCGCCATTTAATTAGGGTGTTTGAAAAAAAGAAATTATATATATGTTTGGGGGTTCTAAGTAATTTTCCAGCAAAAAAAAAAATCATTCAACTTGTAAACAACAGATTTCAAAAAGTGGCTCAAGGCTGAAGTGGTTAAAATGGTAATCAACACTCTCATTAGGATCTGTGTTCAACGTTTACAAACTGGAGCTGAATGGTACTTTAAAAGTTTCAGCGAAGCTTGCTGAAAGCTCTGCAAATGCTCTGCCAAAGCTTGCTTTTCACACTGCTCTTATACAAACTGACGCCTGTGTGAAACAGGCCCAAAGCTTTAAAAAAGCATCAGAGAATCAACAACATACACGTCAAAATAGCATGTTGAAGCAGTAGGCTCTTTAATGTGTGTTAGAGTCAAAGCAAGCGTAAAAGAGCATCATTTATTTCCCATAACTTTCTTGTCACTGACGTTTGTAATCCAAAGTGCTACTTTTTCAGTATCTTTGGTGACCTGGATTTAAGCACAGAACTTTTTTGCCAGAAAAGCCATGGTTCTAAATTGGACATCTGATAAAATTTTACTTATTGATGCCTGGAAATGTTTGGTGAATACAATGCTTTCTCTTATGAAATTAATTTATGAAGCCTGTAGTTGTCCAAACAAAATTAGGAAAATTTGGGGTGAATGGATAGTGTGTGATAACTTTTACAGATAACAGAAAAAACTAAGCCCGTCATTCACCCAAATGCAGAAAGAACGGTTAGGGAAAGGTGTAATAACGACTCGCACCGCCATGTCTTTATAACATACTCCTTTATTTTGAAGCAATGTTTAAAGTTATAAACAAACTTTGCAAATGAACAGAACAGATGACTATCGTTTTTATGTTTTGTTTATCTACCCTTCTGTTATTTCAAAAATGCAATAACATTTCCTGTGGTACTATAGTGGTGCATATTAGTACTTTTTGCTCTTAATTTCTACATCTAGCTTGGCAAGTGCCCTCAAAAATGAATATAAAACAGATTTAATGCAATCTACAGAGCCAGATATAAAGTATACGTAAAACCTTGCAATCCTGTGAAGATGGACACTGTCCTAAGCCCTGAAGATTTCTTTAACTGTAAAGCGTTTAAGGCCTCTTTTAAATGGGGCGATATGCTTTCTGATCAGAACGGGATCACAGATCCCCTGCTGATTGGAGCAGAGCAGGCGGATAACACATCTGTGCACGCTCAGTTTCTGCAAAGCCAATGCGTTCAGAGCCTGCTCTGCTCTATGGGCGGCCAGGAGTAAACGACTCCACTATCCATTTATACCTGTCCACTGATCTGATCCACTTAAACAGAGGGAGATAGATCCCCTTCTGTTTTTTTTTTTTTAGCGGGATGGACCCGGAAGTAGACAGGTGTAAGCGGACACAAGTCGGTTTACACCCGCCTGTCCACAGGAATGCACAAACCTGCCGATCAGGTTCGCCTGAAGGACAGGTGGACCTGATCGAATTGCCCATGTGAAAAGGGTCTAAACCGAACCACAGACCTTCTAAATCCTCGTTATCACTAGCGACAAATGCTACAGGAACAGCTAAGTACAAGTCAATAATAAACAAACACTGCAAAACAGCTTGAGAAACAAAAAACGGATTGACAATTCAACTTAAGTCTTTTCTTTTTCCTAAAAGGCTTTCTAAAATGAAAATCTCACAACAATATTTGAAGTACAGGTTCTGGTGTTAAATAAATCTGTGCATTCTCCACATACGATAAGATCCTCCTCATTCCTGTCAAAGTCACAAAAAACAGACTGCTTTATACAAAATCATGTTAGGCAAAACTAAAAACAGAATGTAAAAGGGGAACTATAGCTTTGTTTTTGAAAGATAGATGTGAATGGGACCAATTTAAGTAATTTCATCAATTATTGTTAGGAGATTTAAAAATCGGGTTTCCCAGTAGTTCTTAAAGGATATATTCACCTTTAAGCTTGGTACACACATACCAAAAGTCAGCCAGCTCAGCCCCCTGTCAAAATACAATAGCTCAGCAGGAGAGATCCCTGCATCCCACATTGTTTGATCAATGTGGCTGTCTCTTTTCGACAGAAGGTGCTTGTTGGATTGAATTCTGTAGAATGGGAATGTTGGATCGTTTTGTCAATCAGAAGCTACAGCCGCTGATCAGTGTATTCTGACAGCAGAGAATACCACTGTCAGGATACAATGTCCTGATGGGGGAATTCTTTGGTGGATTTGACAAACAAAGCTGAACTGCAGCTAACAAGAATTTACAGCAACAGTTTTTTTTCCCTTTTGGGATAAAGGTTTTATATGCACGAATAAAAGCTGATCATTGCAAGTATACTTCTGTCAGAATGGTTTGGTTCTAACCCTCTAACTGCTACTTTGTCTGGGTAGGGTGGTCTGCAAGTTAAAAAATAACTGACTTACTGGCTGGATCACCAGTTGAAAATCAAGGCACAAAAAGAAAATGAATGCAGCCACCACAACTATGAATTGGTAAGTTGCAATTTAATACATTTTTGTTTTTGGGTTTAATACTGCTTTAAATATATATCAACAGAGAGCAGCTGTACTTGATCACTGCATATGCAGGTTTAGCTTCTTGCTTAGTAGAGCTGGACAATGACTACATTTACCTCACTATGCTGACCATATACCCCGATATAGAGATAACCACTAGACAGCGCACCTGTAGAGTTAACTGTACATGAAATACAACTTGTGACAATGGTAAATGGAATGGGGTGCTGTAAGGATAGATAAAATATGGTCTAACAGGGTATCGACCCAAAACGTACAATGTAGTATAGTGGGACATTAAATATACCTCTGGTGACCATCAAATATAACATCCAACTTGTATAAAAAAAAAGATTTTATTGACAATTAAAAACATTTGAAAACTTCATAAAAATTGCAATACGGTGGTTTGCTTCATACACCTTCAATGTATGTTCTTGAAACAGGTTCTACGCGTTTTGTGGCCACACCGCTTCCTCAGGACCCACAAGAATCAATACAATCAAAGTTGTTAATCACAATCATTAAAGTACCACCCACAATAATCTGGGATAAAGGCCAAACAAAATCAATAGAAGAAGTCGTTGTCAGTTCAATACGCCCGCCAGCCCATGGGAGGGGCAACTCAGGATAGCTAGCGCCACACAGTGTGCCTAAATAAACCTTCTCGGAGGGTACAAAATCACCTATTCCATCTGCTACGACTTTGTATCTATAATTTATCCAATCTCTTTAGGGACAAACTGGGAAATTCCAGCAACATGGTGGGAAAAACACAGCAGAGAGCCTGGTACCAGAAAAATCTAGTATATCCCAGCCTACTGTGAACCAACTGTGCATCCGCCAGACAGTACTGCCATGGACTCGTGGGTCCTGAGGAAGGGTGCCGCCCCCCCCCCTGCCGCTTTCTGGGACTACGTTACCAATCGCTGAGCCTGGGAACCCATCCGGCACCAGCTTGCAATAGAGATAAGCGATGGCAAGATGGCCACCGCTCATCTTTATTCCCCTGGAGGACCGGAGCGACCGTCACCTCTGGTTCTCAGGCCAAGTAAATTTTTTTTTTTTTCTTAAAGCAAAAAGGATACTTTTTTTTTTAATCTTTTGCTTTTAAGGGTAGATGAGAGATTTGTGGTCTTTTAGACCCCAGATCTCTCCATAAAGAGGACCTGTCAATTTGTATGGCTATCACAAGGGATGTTTACAATTCCTTGAGATAAAAGTGATTGAAACATGTTTTTAAAGGGACAGTATGAAATTCAAGAAAAAAAAAAATTAAAAATGTTTTTTTTTAAAGCGCCCCCGTCCCTGCATGTTCACGCACAGTAATGAACGCATATGTAGGTCATTCCCACAAATGTAAACTGTGTTCGCACCACACATGTGGAAGTATCACGGAGAACGTTGATTATAATGAAATTTAGCATAGGATATTTTGGGGAAAAAACGCTTATAAAAGCAAATGCCCATGAACTCTGCTAAACTCTTGTGTAATATGAGCCACTATGAGCATTTTTTATGCTGTTTTTTTCTGTTCCTAGTGTGCATGAACCCTAAAGTGTCAAACGCTATACATAGTGGTAAGCCCCTCCCCTTTCTTCCTTAGATCATATGTTACAGGAGGTATAAAAGGCTCATAACATACAAATGAGTCAAGTTTAGAAACTGCTGACAAGAGGTAGGACAGCCAGTTCTGCTACACTACACTGAACCAATATTGTAGAAAATAGAATCCATCAGTTGACCAGAGACTTTTAATGTCAGTGTGAAGTGAAGACAGCAACTCCTAAGCAATTGACAGGCTGGAGAAATGTATTTGTACATTGTATATGGATGACAGCTAAGCCTTAACAGGACCAACATGGTCTATTGATTTAATAGGTTTGTCTGATTCACCAGAGACTACAAAATACTGTAGAGAAATGTTTCCATCCTAGTCCAGATTTATCAAAGGCACACTAACTTAAAGTTTCTCCAATAAAGAGGCAATTACCATAATTCATAATTACACAAACTTAACAAGACCTAGACTGACAATATCAGAGGACATTTATAGAAACAATGGACTGGGTAATGGGATTATTGCGGTGCCAAAAATACAACAAAAATGGAGCATAGGCAGATGTTTACAACCACTGGTTGTAAACATCTGCCTATGCTCCATTTTGTAATTTATATTCTGTATGAAATGTACCCTTCTTTTTAATGATTTTTGTAATAAATAGATTTTTAGCATTTGTATTGTTGTATTTTTGGCACCGCAATAATCCAATTACCCAGTCCATTGTTTCTATCTATACCTTGCTGGGATGAGGTGCCCTATCTAATCTGAGACACACATACCACCACACCCCCTTTATCAGAGGACATTTAGTGGAGAATCTGTATGCACTCAAGATTGTCTTAAAAAAAAAAAAAAAAAAAAAAAAAAGAATAGTGCAGACTATTGCGCATATAGCATGTATGTGTGTGTGTATATATATATATATATATATATATATATATATATATATATATATATATGAATGACTAAGGGACGCTTTCCAAGGTGCATGTGCTTTGTCATGTCAGGTGCAACCTGTCATGTCAAAGTATCACCTGTAAACCTGCCTTACCTTGCGACTCATATCTGTTAATATGTGAAAGCCACATCTACCTGCCAAAGGCAGCTGTATTGTATGCCTGTATTGTATCCAAACTTTCAAAAACCAACGCTGGAGTCGACACATCACATCTGGGTGTGGTGCTGGACACATTTCAAACCAGTGTACCTTCCCAGGAGGAAGCTTATGGCTCTCCAGCCAAAGTTGTATTTTTTTAGTCGAGAAGCCACTTAACTCCCTTTTTGTACATAAGAGCCTTGAATCTGATAGTAGTCTCCTTCACGATAGTTCCCTTTGCCTATTTTCACTCCAGACCTTACAGTGTAATGTTCTGTCATGGTGGGACAAATTGGTCCCATCTCTGGACAGGCTGATTTGGTCATCAACAAGAACCAAGCTATCTCTAGCTCAAGAGTCGGGAAGTCCTTTCTACCCCTCTTTTGGAAGATTTTCAGAATAGAAACTAGCTGGTCAGGCTGAAGAGGTGTCCTGGCACATTGTTGTTGCAGGGGTTTTGGTTGTCAGAGGAATCTCATCTCTAGCTAAACATCTTGAAGCTTCTGGTGATTTGGCTGTCCCATCAGCATTGGATCAACCTGTTGGTGGACCATCCAATTCAGGTTCCATCAGACAACGCCACAGTATTTGTGTAAATCAACAATCAGGGAGGAACCAGAAGTGTCACTGCAGCAAGAGAGGTAAAGCAGATTATCTAAGCAGATCTCTACATTTCAGCTTTCTTGGGTGACTATATACCATGGGTAGAAAAACTGTCAGATTTCCTCAGCTGGCAGAATCTAAACCTGGGCCAGTGGTCTCTACACTTGAAAATGTGCAGACCGCAGAAGTGGATCACCTCCAGGTTTAATAAGAAACTGAACAGGTTTAGACTGCAGGGTTCCCCTAGAGGAACCAGTGACTGCTCTGAAGTTTCAATGGATTAATCTGGTTGAAAAAAGACACATCGGACAAATCTTCCCCATCCTGCAGCTAGGTTTGGATCAGAATTTGTAATGGATTCATGCTGCACCAAAAGACAAGTCTCTGCTCTTTCTATTCTGTTTAGGAGAGGGCCAACATTTCGCTCTTCCATTAAGACCTTTGTGCAGAGGATCTCCCATGTGGTCCCTCACCTGACCTTCTTTTGACTGCCTGGGATCTGAATCTGATTCTCTATGCATTTCAGAAACTGTCATTTGAATTTATTAGACACATTTCTCTCTACTCTCATCAATAATGTTGCATCTCTTGTAGTTCTCACCTCTGAAAATCAAGTCTGAACTGCAGCCTCATCATGCAAAGAACCCTTTATAGTCTTGCAGAGACACCAGGGGAGGTGGTGTTGAAGTCCAAGACTATATGCATGCCACAGGCTGGCCATACACAGAGCGAATTTCTTTCCTGCAACCATGGGATGCAGAAAATAAATTAGCTTGATTCCCCCATCAACACAGACAGCGTTGATGTGGGAATCCCTGCTGCCGAGCCATTGTCTTCTACCAGCAGGGGAAGCAACCCCTGCCAGGAGAAGACAGTGATTAGCACTAGTGGCTATAGCAGCAGCTAGCGATAATCGCAGGTTCTTTTCCCATCCCTTTGTCCAGCTATGGTTCAGCAAAAGGTAATTTCCCTCCATTGGATGTGGCTTGGGCTATGCAAGTCTCTCTCAGTCACTGCTTCTTTCAGAAAGCCTAACTACTGTTTTGTCATTCCCTGGAAAGGCCTCCAGCTTCTTGTTTAATGATTGTGGGGGGCAAAGGGAGATACTAGGATTTAATCTTTGGTCTCAAGGATTGGGCTTCTTCCTCCCCTGTTAAGGCTAAATCTACAAGATCTGTAAGATCCTCTTGGGCTTTTCAGCATCAGGCAACCATTTTCCAGATTTGTAAGGCTGGTTTACATATCCTCAAAGCTCTACCAAGTGGATGTTTCACCCTCATCTGATGCAAGCTTTGGGGTAGTTTCCTTCAGACAAGTCATTAAGTTGCAGGCAGTCCCCAGAATTCCCATTTACATTCGGCCTGTTAGTGTTTGTTTGCTATGCTTCCCACCCCTCAGTTGGACTGTTTTTGTACATCATTTATTGTGTCCCTTATCAGATGAAAAAAAAATAGAATTTTTGTACTCACTGTAAAATTATTTTTATGGCGTCCACTGGGGGACACAGGTTTCATCCCTCTGTTTATGATCATGCTTTCACTACTTTACTGCACAACCAAGGCATGCAGATAATGGGAGGTGTTAAAGCGTAGGCTGGTCTACAGGTTTGCTTAATCAGCGACCAATCCTCCAATAGGCAACAGTATAGGATCCAGTAAGAGCCAGGAACTCGACAAGCTGGGAAATCCATATGAAAAGTTTATTGGTTACATGTTAAGAGTATACAAAAGGGGCCAATGTGTTTTGGCAAACCGCCTTGGTCACAGCATAAAAGTTAAAATGATATACAAAGTATATACAGTGTTCAGAAAGCTCCATCTACCCAGAAAGCAGTGAAACTATCGTGCTAATTGAAAATGCAAGATTGCTTGATTGGTAAGCAATCTTGCATTTTCAATTAGCACAATAGTTTCACTGCTTGCTGGGTAGGTGGAGCTTTCTGCACACTATAAATATTATATATATATATATATATATTATATGCTGCTTTTGAAAGTGGCACGATTGAGAAGCAACTTCAGGGAATGCCTGTGTAATCTTCCTGTAATGTCAGATCCAAATTACATCAATTAAGATGATGATTCGACTTCCATTCAATTCTATGGGCTGAAATCTGACAGAAGTCGGATCAAAGTAGTGCAGGAACATTTTCCAAAGTTGGACCAGTTAAGACAGCTCTCATAGGGAAACATTGATTTTTACATGTTATGCAACACGTGCTCTCAAAGTAGGAGCGCATGTCGCACCAGTGTGAACTGGGCCTTAGACTGAGGAGATTTCAGTGCTGTTAGACAAAGGCTAGTACATACTGCATCAAAAGTGAGCTCACTGTAGAAAGCATATGGCAAGAAGCTTTAGCTTGTTTCTCAAAATCTTCTGTATAAATCTCACTTACTTTCCTCAATATTTTGTCATTGTCCAATTACCTGAACGTAGCAGCATATAAGCCATAGTCTGACTGCAGCTTCTGTGCTGTTCGATTAGCTTTTTTACTACCCAATAGATCCAACAACTGAAAAACTGATTATAAAAAGTGATTATAGAATAGCTTATTACAGGGAGCCATAAACAGATTGAGCCCTCATGTTCTGATTGATCAATTGCAAAATATTTTACCCTGCTTCTTCTTTGTCAGTCTACCGAGGATACTTTGTAAAGAAATATTTGAGAAGCATGTATTTTAAGTCAAGAATCTGACCTTCACTAGAGAAAAAAAGCTGTTAATGTGCCTTTGATGTAGCATTATCACATACCTAGACCACTACTGAAAACAAAATTGCGATTGCATTGTAGCCTATCAGACGTCCAAGAATGGAAATGGTAGTAGGAGAATTAAACAAGGAAAGGTAAAATGAGTTAGAACCACAATGGCAAATGATTGTAAAATTCAGAATCCAGTTATTCACCTAATCACTAGAAGGCATTTTTAGCGCTTGTATACACAGGTATTAGACCAAGTCCCAGCTGCCCAAGGCTCCATCCAGAGCAAGAGGCACTGAGCGTCACAATGCGGCTTCCTCAGTTGACTGAATACCAATGCCAGCATGCGCTACAGAACAGAGTTCAATGCAAACAAATAGGTCCCATCCACTTGCATCAACCACTGATTAAGCAGCAATCATGTATTTGAACTGCACGAAGACAGAGGCGTTCAATGAATCGCAGACGCAGACATAACTCTGCTACACTTTATACAATGGCAGCCTAGACCTGGAGAGGATAAGGCCCAACCATTATTAGGGCTTTAATTTATGTGGTAACTCGCCTTCATGGGTTTGTTAAACTGTGTTTAGAATTAATTTTACAGCATATGTATTTAGGGAAAAAAATCTTGGATCACCATGGCATTTACAAAAAATTTATTTTTAAATATTCGTATCTATTAAGAACAATGCAATCTATTGACCAGTTTTCTGGCTTCTGAGTTTTCCAAGTCTCATCAGACTGCAGTCCCTCTTACTCCTTTATGAGGCAACTAATTTGTGACAATTTAATCAGGATACGCTTGATGCTTATCAATCCAAACATATTAATATCAGGGTAATTTCCATCCAACTCATTTGACATTTCCTTGCAATTAATTCTAAGAAGATTAAGTACTTAAATAACGTCTGACTCTACAAACTTACGGCTAGTGTGAAGGAGCACCGGCTCGTATTGCTCTGGTCTCCTCCTTCACCCCATCAGGTAAGATGTCAATGTATTCAATACCTAGCAATTACATGCCAACTAGCTTTGTGCGTGTGACTGATATTTGTATTCAGTCTTTAACAAAAAAAGTGCCCAAACTATAACTTACAAGAACATTTGCAAAAACCAACTTACCTTCCTGAAATGAGCTAAACAACTCTGATCTCAAATGCTGCAGAGAAACTCAACTGACATAACCAAACTAACATGGTGGATTATGTAACTCCAGCACATCAAAGCTGCAAGTCATCCATCCAGGCATTTTAAGGTTAAGTACTGTATCACGGCCAATGGTAACTTAAATATTAAAAAACGTATAATGCAATTTAGAAAGGTTTAAAAAAAACCCCAAGACATAGGGAAAAAATATCTAATGTGGCACGGTGGGACTTTTGGTTCCTTTACAGCAAGGGGTTCAAGAATATCATCGTTAGCACATCCATAACAAGTTTATACCAGAACTTTTACAAAGTGTGTAAAAGATGTGCAAATACTGCAAGTGGTAAGTAGATTAAAGAGATGGAATTCATTAAATAGATGGAATATTTAAAGACAATTGGAACTACAGTTAAAATAACTGCTACACACAATCAGGTGTCAACTATAGGAAGAAAAAACTAGGTCTATAGGGTGTGGTATATCATCATGAAATAAAACCTATTTAACCACTTGATGACCACCCAACTATACGCAATTACTTTGATATTAAATACCGGGGTTATGGCAGCAGCTAGCAGCTATAACCCCAGTATCTATTTTTCAGTCAGGTTTTCAGATAAAAGTGGTCCCAGCGACAGATACGCTGCAAGATCACCTTTATAGGCGGCAGGAGAGGTGCCCTCCTCTTCCCGGTGGTTCCCAAGCTTATCGGAGCCATCGGTAAGCCAGGAACTGATCCGGTGCGGCCGATGGCTAGGCAGGAAGCCAAGTGAGGGCAAGATAGCCTCCCATTTGGCTCTATGCCCTTGAAGGACCAAAATGACATTGACGTCACTTCCGCCTCTTGGGCAGATAAAACAGACCTTTTTTTTGCTTTTAAAAAGGTAAATGGGAGATATGGGATCTTTTTGACCCCAGACCTCTCAATAAAGAGGACCTGTCATGCTTATTTCTATAACAAGGGATGTGTACATTCCTTGCAATAGGAATAAAAGTGATCAAAAAAAAAAAAATTAAAAAGGGACAGTGTAAAAATAAAAAGGTAACATAAATAAGAAAAAAAAAATTAATTAAAGCGCCACTTTGCCCCGAGCTTGCGCGCAGAAGCAAATGCATACGTAAGTCGTGCCCATGTATGTAAACTGTGTCCAAACCACAC
This sequence comes from Aquarana catesbeiana, assembly GCF_042186555.1. Lineage (NCBI taxonomy): Eukaryota > Metazoa > Chordata > Amphibia > Anura > Ranidae > Aquarana > Aquarana catesbeiana. The sequence goes on from NC_133328.1 coordinate 88,449,993, forward strand.
GTGAGGTATTGCCATGATCGTTAGGGTGAGAGCAATAATTCTAGTGCAAGACTTCCTCCTTAACTCTAAACAAGTAACCTGTAACACTTTTAAAGCTTCGCCTATGGAGATTTTTAACCACTTCCCATCCATGCCAATTCTGGCACTTCGCTCCTACATGTAAAAATCATCATTTTTTTTCTAAAAAATTACTCAGAAGCCCCAAATATTATATATGTTTTTTTTAGCAGAGACCCTAGGGGAAAAAAATAGCGGTTGTTGCAACTTTGTCATACGGAATTTGTGCAGCAATTTTTTAAAATATCAGTCTGGAGGAGTGGGCAATCCCACATGTGGAGATGAGCCTCTATGATTGGCACTGAAATCCAATGAAAAAAAGTGGCAGGCCAGGGATAGTCAGGTCAGAGAGGAAAGCGCTAGATGAAGCTGGATGTCCTCCAGCCAGGAATCAGTCAGGCTTTATCTGACTTGCTGCAGCTTCTAATACACATGAAAAACTCTGTGTGTGGTAAAATCTGAGTAAGCAATTTCAGTACAGTGCGAAGCCTGCATACCTGTGCAAGATTAAAGGGAAGGCTTGAGTTCCCCTTTAATACACATGGCTTTGATTACATAATCCACCATACTTCAAAGTGTCACCAGGTGAGAATTTTAACTGCAACAAAGGAGAAGCCTAGGTGAATGGCTTAAACACAACATTAGTTATCCATTTATCAAGTACCTTGTAGAATAACTGCAAAGTAGCTTTTCATGATTGGCATTTAAAATAAAACTTTGAACTGCTGCTTTCCAGGTTCTGGGCAATAAATTGTGAGCAGGACTAAAATAGCAGAACAAGATTTAGATAAAGTCTTTAACACATCTCATTTTTCATAGCACAATTGCTGATTTCCATGGAAAGCAGAAGGAAAGAGCTCTCTAATTGGCACAATGTATAACACACAGTCTAATGATGGACCTGTGTGCCCAAAATCCATTCACTTGTAAACTTGCAGGGTATTTTCAAGAAAATTTGACAAGGTCCTGTGACACGTGGTTGAGGAAGATGGAACTTGACTGTGTCCCTACGCAGAGTGAACCCTATCAAATGAACTTTGAATTTCCTGAAAAGCCCTTTAAAGTAACCTTTTCCCAATGTAGAAATTGAGGCTGCCAATTCCAGCATAAAAGACAATCTAAACTACAAAATATGAAAAACCATGTGCCATGTCTGTCTCTCCCTATGGTCGATGGGCACAACTTATCAATACTGGTTTATCTCTTATAAAACAATTACTGTAATTCTGTGCAAGTTACACCTGTGTACAGTCAAGGTGTCATTGTCCTCAATTTACTTCATCTGTAAAACTACTTTGCAGTTCTTTCACAATTAAAGTCAGAGCTAAAACACACATTTGTATGTGCAATAGTCAGGAAACTTACGTTACAGTAATCTCTCTTTGGTGTTCCAAAAATACATGCTATGAAAACACACATATGAAATTATTAGGGCAGGCAAAAACATACATTTTCTTAGAACAGGGGTCTCCAAACTACAGGATTTTATCTGGCCCACAGCTAGGGTCAGTGGCATATCTTCAATGTGCACTAACTCCACTTGTCGTGTATGGAAGGAGGGATCCTAATATAAAGGATAGGTGGGGGGATCTTAATGTAGACTGTGAGGTAATGGGGGCTCTGATGTAAGGGGGTCCCTAATGTAGTGGGGGACTCTGATGGGGAGTCTCATGTATTAGGGACTAGGATTTAAAGCAGGACTTGAAAAAGATTATCTGCAAAATTTACAATGCGTTCCTCGTACTAAAACATTTGGAGACCCCTGCCATAGAACAATAACTGTGTGCCATCCGAAAAACAAAAAACATAAACTTAATATTAATAAACCTAACTTCAACTACTAACATTAAAAAAAAAAAAAAAAAAAAAGACACTAATGGCAGAATCTGTCTTCCTTTCTATGAGCAGCTCCAACATCTGACTTTAGAAGAAGAGGCCAGATACTGGATCACTTCACCAACATTCCTAAAAGACTTAACTATATTCCTAAACATAGCTGTTGATCTTTTTTAACTCAATTTGACAACTGACATAACAAATCGATAAGTGCACTTTTAACAATTAGGGCCCTTTCACAGGGGTGCGCTTAAAAAAGCATTATGCATTTTTTACACATTTTCAATGTGTTTTTGGGGCGTCTTCTGGATTCCTAACTCCCAGCATGCACCTGTGACACTTGGACATGTGACAAAAAAAAAAAAAAAAAAAAACAGGCTAACGAGGGTGCATTTTTTATCTTTTTCCATTCACTTCAATGGGAAGGTGCATTTTTCAAGCATGCACCATGCAGGACTTTTAAAAACGCACTGCACCTAACTGCACACATTGGTGTAAAGTGGATCACAAACTGTACAGTGTGAAAGGGCCCCTTAAAGTTTAGATTCATTCTGTGATGGACATTACTGCATGGGCGCAGGTATATGTCCAAAAATCAATCTTGGAACACAGATCAACATGCCATTCAAAAATGCAAGGTAAAGCTTTATTGTACAAAGAAGAAGCCATATCTGAACATGATCCAGAAATGGGACTGTCTTCTCTGGGCCATAGCTCATTTAAAATGGTCTGTTGCAAAATGGAAAACTGTTTTGAGGTCAGGTGAATTTAAATTTGACATTCTTTTTGGCAACCATGGGGGCTGCATGCTCCAGAGCAAAGTGCAGAGGGGCCTTTCTGGCTTGGTATCGGCACTAGGGCTGGGGGATTTTCCAAAAAAAAAAAAAATATCAGATTTAAAAAAAAAAAAAAAAAAAAAAAATTGGATGCATGATTCGAATCGAGTTTTTTTTTTTTTTGGACACCGCGCCGGTCCTGAGGAGCTGCGGGCAGGAGTTTTTAGGCGAGGCCGCAGCTTTGGGCTAGTCCGAAGCCGTGGCTTCACCTAAAAACTCCTGCCCGCAGCTCCTCAGGACCGGCGCGGAGTCAGCGCCGGTCCTGGGGAGCTGCAGGCAGGAGTTTTTAGGCGAGGCTGCGGCTTCGGCCTAGTCCATAAGGTCCGGTCTCGCGAACTAGATTGAAGCAGTAATTAAATTCAAAAAATGACTCATATTTATATAGATTCATTACACACAGAGTGATATATTTCAAACATTTTCATTTTGATGTACAGCTAGTAAAAAGCCAAAATTTAGTATATAAGAAAATTAGAATATTGTGAAAAAGTTTATTGTTATAGACTCATAGGGGGGTCATTTACGAAGATTCCCAGGAAGTATGGGCGCTCTACATTTAATAGCGCCCAATTAAAGTCAATTAAGACTGACTGGGCAGACATGCAAATGGAAAGCGCGCTATTGCCAGCGAACATGCCTGTCACATCGCATATGTAGGAATTGTTGAAGTCAATGGGGCTCAAACCTGCAAAATCCAAAGTCCTCATTGAGAGGCTTGTATGAAAATTACTGGCCATAAAAAGTGTATGGGGACCCGGGTACTGCCCTAGGGGACAAGCATTGATGCAAAAAAAAGTTTTTAAAACAATTGTTTTTTCACGAGCAGTGATTTTAATGATGCTTAAAGTGAAACAATAAAAATGAAATATTTCGTTAAATATCGTGCCTGGGGGGTCCCCATAGTCTGCCTTTAAAGCGGCGCATATGTGCAAGGTATAGCACATGCTGCAGCAATTACATATTTAAAGGAAAAAAGGTAATTTAAACTTGCTCGCGTGGATGGAATGTATTGACGGCTCATGGCAATACAGATGAAAAATCAATGAAAAAAAAAAACAATGTGGGTTCCCCCCACCAGTACATACCAGGCTCTTCGGGCCTGGTATGGATTTTAAGCGGAACCCTGTGCCAAAATAAAATAAAAAAATTGGCATGGGGTCACCCCAAAATCTATACAAGACACTTATTCAAGCATGCAGCCTGGAGGTCAAGAAAGGGGAGGATGGGGAAGAGCGATCATGCCCTCCCTTCCTGAATTGTATTCAGCCACATGCCCTCAACATTGGGAGAGTGCTTTTGGGGTCCCCCCCAAATCACCTTGCCCCCATGTTGATGAGGACAAGGGCCTCATCCCGATAACCCTGGCTGGTGGTTGTCGGGGTCTGCGAGCGGGGGGCTTATCGGAATCTGGAATCCCCCTTTAACAAGGGGGCCCCCAGATCCCGCCCCCCCATGTGAATGAGTGTAGGGTACATCGTACCCCTGCCCATTCACCAAAAAATTAGTGTAGTGTTACAAAAGACAATAGCCAATTTTTGACAAGTCCTTTATTAAAAATGTCTGCTTCTTCCTCTGGTTGTCATCTTCCTCCGCCCCCACTGAAAGTTAAAAAAAAAGATGCTGTGGGTGACGTCATTCATCCTTAATATTATTTCTTTTAATTTAAATTCAAGACTGTGCTCTATTTATGTTTGATTTTGAAGTTTATTAGTTTTCTGCTGCATTTTGATAATGATCCACTAGATGTCACTATTCATTATCACAGCAGTGGCCCCATTGTTGGCTACATCCAACTTCCGCCTTCTATACTAGCTAGATCTTTTTTAGCTGTATTCTGGTAATTATTCACTAGATGTTGTTATTCATTGTCACACTAGTAGCCCCATGGTTGGTCATTTCCAACTTCCGTTTTTCAAATCGGCTAGATCTTTTCCAGTTTCTAGATTGTTAGATTAATTAGAGTGGCGCTAATACTGTCCATCAGTTTTCATCTTAGTGGCCAGTCTTTTTCATAATTTTAGTGGGTCCCATTCTGATCAGTTGTTGGGACCATTTATTTAACGGTTGCCGGTGGGGCGGTATTAAATTGCTCATTTATTCCAATTTATTTAATTTAATTCATTTATTTTAATTTATTTATACTACATAATTTCTAATTTTATTTTCATTTTTATTTTCCAATATATCTATTTCTATAATTAAATTTGCTGTTAATTACGGTCAGGTTGGATTGCTACTATACATCATTGGAAAATCAAATGTCCCAATTCCATCTGGTGTCACCAACTACACGCTGATTTATTCAATCTCTGTGAGTGACACCTAGTTAGGGATCCTCCGTGCCCCTGGAAGACGTGATCTTATCACGAAACGCGTACAGCAGAGCAGGACAACGCGTTGACGTCACCTACAATCTGTGCTCGTATCTCCAGTAGGACGGGTCTGTCCGAGTCTGTACGGCCAACATACCGGACTTAAGGCTTTTCTTATTGTAAGTGTTTTTTATGCGATCCTATTAAAGTTTAAAAAGGTTTTACACTATTGGAGTTCCATCTTTGTTACATGGTATACTTCTCTCATGAGTCGGTCTACACCATGCGATGAGACCCCGCAGACCGGTACTGATGCAAGGTTAAACTTTCAGCTGTTTTGCTATGATCCTCTGTGGTGGGGGATCATAGCCTTCCGGTAAGGAGTAACCCCTTCTATTCTTGGTGGTGGATCACATTTCACGGAGTGAATATTATTTATTTATATGGACTTTTATTTTGCACGGGTGGTCACACACAGATGCCACCATATACTGAGACTATAATTCAATTTATTGCCTATATGGACTTTTATGTTGCATGGGTGGTCAACACTGGATGCTGCCATACATTGAGACCATTATCTATTGATTGTTTTTAGTCTATTTCGCAATTTGCTATTGGTCTCACCTATTATTGTGTCACGTACCTTTACACACTTATTTTTATTTTAGGTTAGCGCGATTCTTTTTGTTTCTACATTTAAGTGATATATGGGTGTCATATAATCAGAATTGCTGCTTTCTCACTATATTTATTCATTTTGATGTATTATCACATTTTCTAGGTACACTTGATTTATATATTCAATTTTATGATTTAGCTCAGTTTTTACCCCTTTTTTTCCTGCCGTCATTCAGAGACCCTGCCCCTTGTAACTTAAGCGCTGGGACATGATGGGCCCGTAATGTCACAAGGGGGCGGGGTCTCCGGATGACACCATCCGGTGGCTTTTCCCCATAGTTATATATGAAATGTGCACCATTCGAGTGGACAGATCGGTGGGCCGCAGCCTCGGAGGAGGGTCTTTTTTGTATCTTCAGCAGGTCGGTGGCGGTAGCAGCGGAGGAAGAAGACGACCGGAGGAAGAAGCGGGGGAAGGAGAAGAGCGGAGGAAGGAGTGGGGGAAGAAGAAGCCAAAGGAAGGAGAAGACTGGAGGAAGAAGCGAGGAAAGAAGAAGACATTTTTAATAAAGGACTTTTTTTGGGGGGGGGGGATCTGTTCTTGCTGCTTGTCTGTGGATCCGGAAGAGAGAAGTTGCTGTGGTGAGTGAGGTTTGGATGAGAGCGCTTTTACACCCACTACCTACATTCAGATCGTTTTGCAACCGGGTTCCAGTTCCATCCTGTCCCGTGGGATTTCCAGAGTACAGCACTGGAGTTCCAGGCTCCGGTCACCATAAGCTCGACTGACCCACTGCCGCTGGCACGTGAGTCCACCACGTCTGGTAAGAGTATTCATCTATATTCCCCGGGTGGAGGATACACTATCCCTGGTGTAACATCGGCCATTTTTATTTCATCTCACCACCAAAAGTATTTTTCTAAGAGTGGATCCAAAAATCCTTATTTGGGCTATATGAACTCACTACATTGGTGATTCTACATATCACTGGCTACAGCCACTGGACTTTGCACTTTTCTTATATACAAGCATTTTATGTACTATATAATATGTTGCTTTTATGATAGTTTACAGCGCTACACTGTGTTTTCACATATTTCCTTAACTCAGTTGTACTGGCACCTAGTTGTAAAGAAACAGGGAATTTATCTCTTCTCAGGCTTTTAAAGATATTTCAGTGTATAGAAAATAGTTTAAAAGCAGATTATCGTTAAACAATATACCACATACAGTTGTGTGAAAAAGTATTTGCCTCCTCACACTTAAATGACTCAGATCATCAAACAAATATTATTACACAAAAATAACCAGAGTAAATACAAAATGCAGTTTTTAAATAATGGTTTACGTTATTAAGGGAAAAAAAAAAGCTATCCAAACCTACCTGGCTTTATGTGAAAAAGCAATTGCCCCTAAACCTAATAACTGGTTGTGCCACCCTTGGCGGCAACAACTGCAATCAAGCATTTGCAATAACTGGCAATGAGTCTTTCAAATTGCTGTGGAGCAATTTTGGCCCACTCTTCTTGGCAGAATTGTTTTAATTCAGCCACATCGGAGGGTTTTCCAGCATGAATGGCCGGTGTAAGGTCATGATACAGCATCTGATGGCCAGACATTCTCCTTTAGGATTTTCTGGTAGAGCTCAGAATTCATGGTTCCATAAATTATGGCAAGTCGTCCAGGTCCTGAAGCTGCAAAGCAGCCCCAGACCATCACACTACCACCACGTCTGACTGTTGGTAAGATGTTCTTGTTATGAAATGCTGTATTAGTTTTATGCCAGATGTAACGGGACCGCACACCTTCCAAAAAGTTACATTTTTGTCTCATCAGTCCACAGAATATTTGCCTAAAAAAGTGTTGGGGATAATCAAGATGTTTGTTGGTAAATGTCAGATAAGCCTTTGTGTTCTTTTTGGTCAGCAGTGGCTTTAGCCTTGGGAACTCTCCCATGTATGCCATTTTTGCCCAGTCTCTTTCTTGTTGTTGAATCGTGAACACTGATCTTACCTGAGGCAAGTGAGGCCTGCAGTTCTTTAGATGTTGTTCTGGGTTCTTTTATGACCTCCTGGATAAGTCTTCATCATGGTCTTGGAGTAATTTTTCTAGGCCGGCCACTCCTGGGAAGGTTCACTACTGTTCCACGTTATCTCCTTTTGTGGATAATGGCTCTCCCCGTGGCTCACTGGAGTTCCAAAGCCTTATGCCCTGTACACATGAACGGTTTTGCCGTCGGAATAAACTCTGAAGGTTTTTCTGACAGAGTTCCGACGGAATTCCGCTCAAGCTGTCTTGCATACACACGGTCACACCAAATTCCGACCATCCAGAATGCGGTGACGTACAACACGTATGACGGGACTAGAAAACAGAAGTTCAAAAAAAGCTCCCATCTGACTCTTTCTGTCCGAAATTCCGCTCGTGGCATAAGAATTGGCTTTGAAACTCTTCCTAGACCGATACATGTACATTACTTTGTTTCTAATCTGTTCTTGAATTTTTTTAGATTGTGGCATGATGTGTGGCTTTTTGTGATCTGTGCGTGTGCTTCACTTTGTCAGACAGCTTCTATTTATGTGATTTCTTGATTCAACAGGTCTGGCAGTAAACCGGCCTGGGTGTGGCAAGTGAAATATAACCTCCCTGGCGGTTTTCCCGAGTGTGGCTCGGGGTTAAAATTCAGTACCATTAGCGGTAACCCCGAGCCACACTCGGGATCGCATTGCAGGATCCTGGGGCGGTGTTACTTACCTTGTCCCCGGGATCCTGCGATGTCCCCCGCAGTGTCCGAGGGCTCCGTCCTCCTCGAAGCCTCTCTGTGCCAGGCTCCGTTCCCTGCGAGCGGCGCGACGCACGGGGGCGGAGCCTGGCGGCAAATTCAAAAAACTGTCAAAATCATAACACATACAGTACTGTAATCTTACAGATTACAGTACTGTATGAAATGATTTCACATCCCTTTTGTCCCCAGTGCTCTGGCCCATGCCCTGCATGCAGTTTTACATGATATACACTGTTCTTTCTGCCTGGAAACTGGAGATTGTCCATAGCAACCAAAAAGTGTCCCTTTACGTCAAAAGTGGCTTTAGACCAGCTAGAAAACAGCGATAATAAATTAGAACACTTGCAGAATTGAGCGATAGTGAATTGTGGGGAAATTTATTTTATTACTATTTTTTTAAATTTTTTTTTAATTATTTATTTTTATTTATTATATTATAATTTATGTTTTTGTGTTTCAAACTTTATCATACCCGGGATATCTACTAGACTCTGGTTTGGACAGATTTAAGTGTGTTATTGTTAAGATTTACAGACCTACAATATAAAACGCCAAATTTCCATGCAAAATAATGGTACCGCTTTCAGCACCTAAAATCCGAAATAATCATACCGCCAGGGAGGTTACCTCAGCTTCCAAAAAAATTGTGGTTAATCAGTTCATTCATGATTCAGCATTGGGGGTCGGGCAATTACTTTTTCACACAGGGCCAGGCAGTTTTGAACAGCTTTTTTCCCTTAATAAATGAAATAATTCAAAAACTGCATCTTAGATTTACTCTGGTTATCTGAGTAATATTGTTTGATGATCTGAATCATTTAAGTGTGAGAAATATGCAAAAAAATTAAAAATCAGGAAGGGGCAAATACTTTTTCATAAAATTGTATTTCAGTACCATTTCCTAGATTGTAAGCTCTAATGAGCAGGGCCCTCTGATTCCTCCTGTATTGAATTGTATTGTAACTGTATGGTCTGCCCTCATGTTGTAAACTGCTGCGCAAACTGTTGACGCTATACAAATCCTGTATAGTAGTAATAATTTAGGCGATCATATCATGCTCTAAACATTATTTCCATGTACAATACTTCAGGTCCTAACAAGAGTAAGGGTTTGGGGCACTATCTGTTGTCTGGGCGCTATAGTAAATTTGATTTTGAGAGTATTTTTTTACAAGCGCTATTGTGAATTCCATTTGGACGCTAATTACCACGATTGTGGTCATTTGAGCGCTAATTAGCGCACATCGCTATAGTAAATGACCCCCACGCTGTCACACTCTAATCAGCGAATCAACTCAAAACACCTGTAAAGATTTCCTGAGGCTTTAAATTGTCTCTCAGTCTGGTTCAGTAGGTTACACAACCATGGGGAAGACTGCTGACTTGACAGTTGTGCAGAAGACAGTCATTGACACCCTCCACAAGGAGGGTAAGTCGCAAAAAAGGTCATTGCTAAAGAAGCAAGCTGTTCACAGAGTGCGGTATCCAAGCATAATAATGGAGATTTGAGTGGAAGGAAAAAATGTGGTAAAAAAAGGTGCACAAACAACAGGGATAACCGCAGCCTTGAGAGGATTGTGAAGCGAAGGCCATTCATGAATTTGGGGGAGATTCACAAGAGTGGACTACAGCTGGTGACAGTGCTTCAAGAGCCACCACACACAGACATATTCAGGACATGGGCTACAACTGTCGTATTCCTTGTGTCAAGCCACTTCTGAACCAGAGACGTCAGAAGTGTCTTACCTGGGCTAAGGAGAAAAAGGACTGGACCTGTTGCTCAGTGGTCCAAAGTTCTCTTTTCAGACGAAAGTTAAATTTTGCATTTAATTTGGAAATCAAGGTCCCCGAGTCTGGAGGAAGAGTGGAGAGGCACAGAATTCAAGTTGCATGAGGTACAGTATTAAGTTTCCACAGTCAGTGATGATTTGGGGAGCCATGTCATCTGCTGATGTTGGTCCCCTCTTTTATCAAGTCCAAAGTCAGCACAGCCCTCTACCAGGAAATTCTACAGCACTCCATGCTTCCCTCTGCTGACCAGCTTTATGGAGATGCAAATTTCATTTTCCAGCAGGACCTGGCACCTGCAAACAATGTCAAAAGTACCAATACCTGGTTTAATGATCATGGTATCACTGTGCATGATTGGCCAGCAAACTTGCCTGACCTAAACCCCATAGAGAATCTGTGGGGTATTGCCAAAAGGAAGATGAGAGACACTAGACCCAACAATGCAGACGAGCTGAAGGCCACTATCAAAGCAACCTGGGCTTCCATAACACCTCAGCAATGCCAGAGGCTGATCGCCTCCATGCCATACCGCATTGATGCAGTAGTTCAAACAAAAGGAGCCTCAACCAAGTATGAAGTAAGCCAACATTTCTGTATTAAAAATCTTTTTTTTTTTTTAGTTAGTCTTATGTGATATTCAAAATTTTCTGAGATACTGAATTTTTGGTTTTCACTAGCCGTAAGCCATAATCAGCAAAATTAAAAGAAAGAAATACTTGAAATATATCACTCTGTGTGTAATTAATCTATATAATATATGAGTTTCACTTTTTGAATTACTGAAATAAATGAACTTTTTGATGATATTCTAATTTTTTTGAGATGCACCTGTATTCAAGGTTTTAGAACAGCATACGCTCAGACAAGAATGGGACATTCTTTACCCAAAACTCAAGCAATAGGTTTCTCCAGTTTTTAGACGTTTACAGAGTGATAAAAGAGGAGATGCTACACCAAAATAAACATGGCCCTGTCCCAGCTTTTTTGGATATGGGATTGTACTTTGCAAGCTTTGTGTGCCCTGTCCCAACCTTCTTGAGAAATGTTGCTGCCATCAATTTCTAAATTACCCCCCCCCCCCCCCAAATGGTATATTTGTTCAGTTTAACATTTGATATGTTTTCTATTCTCTATAGTGAATAAAATACGGATTTATGAGATTTGAAAGTCGTTGCATTCTGTTTTACAGTGTCCCAACTTGTGAAATTGGGGTTATACATCAGTGCACCGTGTTTTATTCATCCCTGACTCCATGAGTAAGTGAAAGATCTACTATTTCTTCAATAAGCAGCCTGTCAATCCCTGGAGTGAAAAGAGTATAATTTCCACCTACTATTTTGTGCTCAGTGGCTTTATTGAACCTGGACACATAGGGCTATGATCGCATTAGGTGAGGGTATGTTAGGTTTGTTCTGAAGGAGGTATTTGCGCACGATGATCCGTGATGAGTACAGGAGGCTATTATAACTTTACACATGTACAAGACCAGGACACATACTAGCACATTATGACAGACTACTTACCTATAAAATGGATCCCTCTAGCGGCACGCTGTCACCATCGACAGGGATGCCACCTTCACCAAGTCTTCCTTACAGGTTAGGGGGCTCTCGGCCAATTAAAGGGCCGAGCTACAATGACATGTCAATGGTGCATGCGTGCAGAAGTCACGGTCGTAGCACAGCACTCTCAATGGATGGCACACTCAATGTGCTGTTTATTCAGAGCCCAGTGCGCATGTACTGGTGACATCACCAGCTGCTACACATCTGAATATCTCCTAAACGGTGCACATTTAGAAGATATTCACTGTACCTACAGGCAGGTAAACCTTATCACTAATTATTGGCTTACCTGTAGGTACAAGATAAAAGCAGAGTTTACTATCACTTTAAGGCCCCGTGCACGCTGGGCTTAAAAAAACATTTTTTTCCTGCCTGTGCATGCACATATAGGTGTTTACCGGCAGAAAAAAGAACCCATCACTAGCGCGTTCAAGAGAGGAGCTTTCGGGCACAAAAAAAAAAAAAGAGGAACGTGTATAAACACTAGACACGTTTAGGCTTTCTAATTGCCAGAATAAATATAATATTCTGCCCAACAGAATGCATTAATGCCCATAAACGTGTGTGCAATACACATCTTTGAGGCAGTTTTTCTCCTGCCAGGGAAAAAAGTGTCCAGAGAAGCTGAGAAATCTGAGTGTTTGAGGCCTAGTCACTAACCTAGAAGTTTGGACTTCAGATGCATATGAGACAAAATGCAGTCAGGTAACTACCATTTTAACAACAGCAGCCTATATACATCTCTAAAAAAAAAGTTACTTACTGGTAACGTTCTTTCCCGGAGTCTTTCAGGACAGCCACCTGAGAGCTTGGCTCCTCCCTTCTGTTTGGAAACACCTGCGCCAGCTTGTATAAATTTCCTCCTCCCCTGCTGGCTCCTCAGTTCTTTAAAGAGCACCTCCAGTCGGCTGGGGAGACACAAGAATATATGATAAACACAATTCATTATATCACATTTCCTGTAAGGAAATCTCTATGTCTTGATACACAATTGGGTGGGTACCCGGCTGTCCTGAAAGACTCCGGGAAAGAACGTTACCAGTAAGTAACTTTGTTTTTCCCCTAATCGTCTTTCAGGACAGCCACCTGAGAGGATAAACGAGCACTTACCCCTAGGGCGGGACCACGGCTTGTAAGACCTTGCGTCCAAAGGTCTGATCTTTAGCCGCCCAAAGATCCACTCTATAGTGTCTTACAAAGGTGGCAAAGCTGGACCAAGTTGCCGCTTTACAAATCTGTTCCGGCGTGGCTCCAGCTCTCTCTGCTTGCGACGCAGCCATTGCCCTGGTGGAGTGTGCCCTGATACCCTCTGGGACCTGCATACCTCCTAACCTATAAGCCTGTTCAATGGCTTCTTTTAGCCATCTGGCTATGGTACGTCTTGTGGCCTTTTGCCCTTTCCTTGCTCCAGAAATCAAAATAAATAAGGAGTCCGTCTTCCTAATATCTTTGGTTGCTTCTAAGTAATGCAAAACACATCTCCTTACATCTAAACTATGGAACTTTACTTCTTGTTCCTTAGAAGGATTTGGGCAAAATGATGGCAACACAATCTCCTGGCCTCTGTGGAATTTCGAGGCCACTTTAGGGAGAAATGCCGGATCCATTCTAAAAATTATGTGATCTGGAAAAATCTGAAAAAAGGGAGGCCTGATTGATAGGGCCTCCATCTCACAAACCCTTTTAGCCGTAGTAATTGCCACCAAAAAAACTGCTTTAAACGTCAGCATCTTCAGGTTGCAATCATCCAGTGGCTCAAAGGGGTGAGCTGTCATAGTTTGCAGCACTAATGACAGATCCCACTTTGGAAAAACTGTACCCTGTATCGGTCTTTGTCTGCTCAGTGATCTAAAGAGTCTGATTACCCACGGATCAGATGCTAATCTCTTCTCCAGGTAAACAGAAAGTGCTGACACTTGACTTTTAAGCGTGCTAAGACTTAGTCCCTTGTCTATCCCGTCCCGTAGGAACTCCAGGACTGCCACTGAGCCTTGTGTATTGAATTTTTTGTCTATACACCATCTGTTGAAACACCTCCATACTTTTTGGTAGATGTTCCTTGTCTCCATCTTCCTGCTTTTCAGCATTGTGTCTATTAGACGGCCTGAGAACCCTTTCGCTTCTAGCAACTGCTCCTCAGACACCATGCAGCCAAGTTCCATCTTTCCACTTGGGGGCAGTGTACTGGGCCCTGGGAGAGTAGATCTTCCTGGATCGGTAAAAACCAGGGGGGTTCTACCGCGAGTTCTCTGAGCATAGAGAACCACGGTCTCTTGGGCCAATAGGGCGCTATGAGAATTAGCGTTGTATTCTCCGTACGTAGTTTTCTTATTACCGCTGGTAGGAGAATAGGTGGGGGAAAGGCATAGCATTTGCTGAATGCCCATGCTTGTGCCAGCGCATCTACCCCGAGCGCTCCGTCCTCTCTTTCCAGGGAGAAGAATGCTCTGACTTTCCTGTTTTCCTTTGAGGCAAACAAGTCCACCTGAGGTGTTCCCCACTTGTGACCTATCTGCTCGAATACCTCCTGGTTTAGCGCCCAATCGCCTTCTCTCACCTTTTTCCTGCTGAGGAAATCTGCCACTTTGTTTAAATCCCCTTTCAAGTGGATTGCTGACAAAGAGAGTAGGTTTCTTTCTCCCCACTTCAAGATTTCCTCTGCTAATGTCCACAGGGCTCAGCTCCTTGTTCCTCCCTGTTTGTTTATATAGGCGATCACTGACACATTGTCGGACCTGACCTGTAAATGTTGACCCTTGAACTCTGACTGGAAGGCTTGAAGTGCATACCATACTGCTCTTAATTCCTTCCAGTTGGATGATCTCCTCCTCTCTTCTTTTCCCCCAAGTCCCTTGCGCTATCTGAGCGCTTAAATGCGCTCCCCACCCTACGCCACTTGCGTCTGTGGTTAGGATTCGGGAAATGGGTAGATTCCACAGCCGTCCCTTGTTTATGTTCTCTATTGTCCTCCACCACCATAAGGTTCCTTTCACCCTTGCTGATAAAAGAACCCTGGTGTCTAAGGACTCCTGCTTGTGATCCCACATTTTTAACAGGAACACCTGCAGTGGCCGAAAATGCAGGCCTGCCCATTGGACCACTGGAATCGCAGATGTCAACAGTCCCAGTGTTGACATTATCTGCCTTATGGCACACGGTATATTGGCTTGTAATAAGCTTACTTCCTTCTGAATTTTCCCTATCTTTTCTTTGGGCAGAAACAGTCTTTGTTGCGCTGAATCTGACATACCCCAAGTATACTATTTGCTGACTGGGTTGTAAATTGGATTTTTCCAAATTTACCAGCCAACCCAGACTTTCTAAGTACGTCTGTGTGTAGCTGAGGTTTTCTAGTAACTTCCGGGGCGACGCTGCAAATAGGAGAAGGTCGTCCAAATAAGCTATGACAGATATGCCTTTGACCCGTAATGGTGCCAGAGCTTCGGCCAGAATCTTGGTAAAAATTCTGGGCGATGAGGAGAGGCCGAAGGGTAGAGCCTGAAATTGAAGATGCCTGATTCCTCTTCCCGTCTCTATCGCAAACCTTAGAAATTTTTGACACTCCCGCTGTATCGGGATGTGCAGGTATGCGTCCTTTAGGTCTAGGGAGACCATATAACAGTTTGGGGGCAGAAGGGCCCTTACTGAATATATGGACTCCATTCTGAACCTTTTGTAGGTTATGGATAAATTTAGAGGCTTGAGGTTGAGGATGGGTCTGGTCTTTCCTGAAGTTTTCTGAACTCCGAATATGTGGGAGTAGAAACCCTGCCCTCTCTCTCCCCTTGGTACCTTGATTATCACCTTTTGTTGCTGGAGCTCCTCTAAGGATCTCATTAACCCTCTGGCCTTCTCCTTGTTTTTTGGGGGTTTGGTGATGTATAATCTGTTTGGGGGTGCTTTTGAGAACTCCAAACGATATCCCTCCTTTATTGTTCTCAAAATGAATTTGTTGGAAGATATCTCTTCCCATTGCGGAAGGAAGGCCCCCAGTCTTCCCCCTACTGCGACTATTGTGTCATTTCTTTTGGGTTTGCTCAGGAGGACGAAAAATCGCCCCCCCTTTGCCTTTCCCTCTCTGAACCCAAGGTTTCCTCTGGGTTTCCATTTTGGGAGCTGCAAATCGGGGTCTTGTATTCCCTCTTTGCCTTCTTTTATTTTGTTGTGGCTGTTTCCAATTTGCCTTACGTTTTAGTGGAAACGCCTTCTTTTTATCTGCCGTTCGATCCAGCACCTTCTCTAAGCCTGGTCCGAATAGCAGATCCCCTGTAAAAGGAATTCCACAGAGCTTGGCCTTGGACGCGCAGTCACCCTGCCATGTCTTAAGCCATAATGCTCTTCTAGTGGAATTGGCTAGGGCGGAGGACCTGGCTGCCATTCGCACCAATTCTGCGGATGCGTCTGCGATATAAGCAAGACCTCGCAGCAGTGTGGGAAATGAGTTTAGGATTTGCTCCTTTGCAGTACCTGCCTCAATGTGAGCCTGTAATTGGTTTAACCAGAACTCTACGTTCCTAGCTACCACTGTGACCGCCATTGCTGGCTTCAGGCTACCCACGGTTGAGTCCCATGACTTTTTTAACAGGGAGTCCATCCTTTTATCCATTGGCTCAGACAAAACCCCCATGTCCTCAAAGGCCAAGTCCGTGTGCCTCGACACTTGCGAGAAGGCCGCATCTAGTTTTGGAATCTTGTTCCATACTGATGCTGGGTCCTCCGAGAAGGGAAATCGCCTTTTTAAGGCCTTAGAAAAAAATGGCTTCCTTTCAGGTTCCTGCCATTCCTTCTTAATAGCCTCTATAAGGACCTCATGAACAGGAAAATTATTCTTTTCCTGTTCCCCCAGGCCCTCATACATCTGATCATGCAGTGACAATGTCTTTTTCTCTGTTGGTATACCTAGCGTGGTATAGATGGCCCCTAATAGATGATCTACCTCATCTAAAGAGAGTTTATATCGGGATGGCTTCCTGGAATCCCCATCCAGGGCTTCCCCCTCAGACTCTTGGGAGCCAGATGTTGCACTGTCCGGCTCCTCCTCCACCTCCTCCCTAGGGGCTACTGAAGAGCCTGCACTCGTGGAGGGTATTGCCTGTGTTTTTGGTAATGGTGTTGTCAGAGGAGCAGTCAAAAGCTGTGGCATTTGGAAACCCTCAAAGAAGGTTTTGAAGGATTCGAAGGTATTAGACAATTCCTTAACTGACGCCGCTAGCTCACCCTGCTCTGAAGAGTGTTCTTGTACTAGTTTACTAATACACTCTTTGCATAATGCCTTTTCCCAGGTATCTTTAAGGGTAACTTTACAGGAAGGACACCTCTTTTTTGAAACATGAGAGACCCTGGTTTTTTCTGTTTTCTGAAAAGACATAAGACAAAAAAACCCCATACCATTAATACACAGTACCCTTCCCCCGCACATTTGCAGGAGTGCAACACTTCATTCGGGCTTGCCTCACCAGGGGCCCTATGAAACCACCCTCTGACACATGAGGGTCCTTTAACCTACTCCCCCCCTTCCCTTAGCCCTAAATTGATGGGGGGGGCGGGGGGGGGGGGGGGGGGGTGGTGGTACAGGCCAGGGGAGCTCCACCCTAGGTTCCCCTTACCTTCACATGGCTGGAGCTGGTCTCTGCTGGAGCAGTGCGGTCTAGGTCCTCTGCATCCGCCATCCTCGTGTCACATCCGGAGCCTGTGCTGTCTCTACAGCTTGTCTGGCTCCTCTCCAGCCCATGCCTGGCTCCTTTTCAGCGTTCTTGGCCCGGAACCGGAAGCCGCGAACCCGGAAGTGCCCACCCCCTTTCGGCCGGATATGACGTCACCCGCCACAGGCCGTGCAATCCCAATACCCGGCATGTTTGTTTTTTCACATGCTGCTGGGGGTATGAGACTGCAGGAGCTGCGCTCCGCTTCACTGCACTCAGCGTTTGAAAGGGCCGCCCCCCCCGACCTCAACCTGCACTCAGGGATGCGGGGGTGGCAATCAGAAAAACGACTTTCCTGACCAGGTTAGTGTAACTGCTGCTCACAGGGCTTTGCCTCACCAGGCTGCTCTGTACACCAACCTCTCTGGTCTGTCCTAGGAGTCCCCACTCCTCTTTCAGGACATGTTTGCCTGAGCCTCCTCTGGCTCTCCTGGCTGGTTCCTATGGTGTCTCCCCACTGGAGGAAACACAAATAACTGAGGAGCCAGCAGGGGAGGAGGAAATTTATACAAGCTGGCGCAGGTGTTTCCAAACAGAAGGGAGGAGCCAAGCTCTCAGGTGGCTGTCCTGAAAGACGATTAGGGGAAAAAGGTTACTTCAAAAACATTTAAAATTGTAAAAAACGCTTTTTTCTATAAGTTCGCATTTGCACCTGTGACAGCAAGACATGCTCATTACCTAGGAACGCTCTGTTTCATACTTTACTGTACGATACAGTGACTATTTTCTATGTCCCTTCAATGCAAGTCTATTCAGACTAGTTGAAAACACTGAGTGCATACACTGCTTCATCTATCAAACACCTAGATGGCCATCCATATTTGTGCTTGTTTGTTCCTAACGGTAAATAAATACGTATGGGGTAAAAAAAAAAAAAAAAAAAGATTTCAGGATTCAATCCTACCAATTTGAAAGGCAGATGGCAAGTCAGAGCTCAGCAACGCGATTTGCAGTAATGACAAAAAGCTTAAACATTCACTCCATATTCATGTATATAACAGGCTGTCCTTTTGGAACACTCAACTCGCATTTAAATCATCAGACCTATTC
Source organism: Aquarana catesbeiana (assembly GCF_042186555.1). Lineage (NCBI taxonomy): Eukaryota > Metazoa > Chordata > Amphibia > Anura > Ranidae > Aquarana > Aquarana catesbeiana. The sequence continues at coordinate 88,468,549 of NC_133328.1, forward strand.
AAGAACACTTAAATTAAAAAAAAGTTACATTTCAGCAGGTAAATCAGTATGTAATCCACTGTATTAAGTCGGTATATATGTCAAGTCACCTGAGAAAAACTTGAGAACTTAAAGTGGATGTAAACCCCAAAACAAAAAATATTTCATTGAGGCTTGCACCTTGTACAGTATAGGATTTCATGTCATCTGTGCCCAGTCTTGCCATAAAGGGTTAATCCAGCTCTGAGCAGTCCTCTTATCTTTTTTCAGTGCGATAAAAACTGACACACAGAGAAATAGGAGTCAGTTCTTGCCCCTTGCTGTGAGTGACAGGCGATTTATATATCTCATGCACAAGCCTGGGAGAGGCATACTGTGTACTTCAGATCCCCTCCTCCTTTCTTCTCTAGCTCTCCCAGGATTGGCTGCTCCACACCTCAGCATGATTGGGAATGCTGAAGTCATGTGGTGACTTTTCTGGGTTTTGACTGGATGTTGGTGATCATAGCAGAAGTTCAGTGTAAGAAATACAGAGGGGAAAATGCATGTTGACAGGGGGAATGTAGAGGTGGGCGAGGAGTCTACTGACATCATGACTCCACCCACCAAGCTCTGGACATCAGATCCACCCACAGAATCTGCAGTTTTTCAGGTCTCATAACAGACAGAGGGGAGACATTTGACAAGTAAGGATACATGCAGGAGGCATGTATATCCTTATAGTTTAACACTATGAGAGTGGGTTTACATCCACTTTAATGTAAATGCACAGTGTTACTTTCTTTATATGTGTAACCACTGGGTAGTGCTAAAGTGCTACCTATACATTAAACTCATGATACAGTGCCTTGAAAAAGTATTCATACCCCTTGAAATTTTCCACATTTTGTCATGTTACAACCAAAAATGTAAATGTATTTTATGTGATGGACCAACACAAAGTGGCGTATAATTGTGAAGTGGAAGGAAAATGATAAATGGTTTTCAAAATATTTTAGAAACAAATATGTGACAAGTGTGGCGTGCATTTGTTTTCAGCTCCCTTTACTGATACCCCTAACTAAACTCTAGTGGAACCAATTGCCTTTAGAGGTCACCTAATTAGTAAACAGAGTCCACCTGTGTGTAATTTAATATTAGTATAAATACAGCTCTTCTGTGAAGCCCTCAGAGGTTTGTTAGAGAGACCTTAGTGAACAAACAGCAACATGAAGGCCAAGGAACACACCAAACAGCTTGGGGATAAAGTTGTGGAAAGTTTAAAACAGGGTTAGGTTATAAAGAAAATATCCCAGGCTCTGAACTTCTCATGAAGCACTTTTCAATCCATCACCCGAAAATGGAAAGAGTATGGCACAACTGCAAACCTACCAAGACATGTCCGTCCACCTAAACTGAGAGGCCGGGCAAGGAGAGCATTAATCAGAGAAGCAGCCAAGATGCCCATGGTAACTCTGGAGGAGCTGCAGAGATCTACAGCTCAGTTTGGAGAATCTGTCCACAGAACAACTATTAGTCATGCACTCCAAAAATCTGGACTTTATGGAAGAGTGGCAAGAAGAAATCCATTGTTGAAAGAAAGCCATAAGAAGTCCCATTTGCAGTTTGCGAGAAGGCAGGTGGGAGACACAGCAAATGTGTGGAAGAAGGTGCTCTGGTCAGATGAGACCAAAATTGGTCTCACTGGCAAAAACACTATGTGTGGTGGAAAACAAACACGGCACATCACCTTAAACACACCATCCCCACCGTGAAACATGGTGGTGGCAGCATCATGCTGTGGGGATGCTTTTCTTTGGCAGGGACAGGGAAGCTGGATGGAGCCAAATACAGGGCAATCTTATAAGAAAACCTCTTAGAGTTGGCAAAATACTTCAGACTGGGGTGGAGGTTCACCTCCCAGCAGGACAATGACCTAAACATACTGCCAAAGCTACAATGGAATGGTTTAGATCAAAGCATATTCATGTGTTAGAATGGCCCAAAGTCCAGATTTAAATCCAATTGAGAATCTGCGGCAAGACTTGAAAATTGCTGCTCACAGACGCTCTCCATCCAATCTGACAAAGTTTGAGCTATTTTGCAAAGAAGAATGGGCAAAAATGTCACTCTCTAGATGTGCAAAGCTGGTAGAGACATACCCAAGAAGACTTGCAGCTTTAATTGCAACGAAAGGTGATTCTACAAAGTATTGACTCAGTGGGGCTGAATACAAATGCACGTTACACTTTTCACAGATTTGTAAAAATTTTTGAAAACCATTTATCATTTTCCTTCCACTTCACAATTATGTGCCACTTTGTATTGGTCTATCACCTAAAATCCCAATAAAATACATTTACGTTTTCGGTTGTAACATGACAAAATGTGGAAAATTTCAAGGGGTATGAATACTTTAAGGCACTGTATCATGAAGCATTGAAAATCTGAAGTGTAATTCATTGGTAAAACAACTTGCAAAACCTTTGTTCTTAAAGACAGGAGGAAACACCTAAGAAATATTGAACCACTGCAGCTTTACCACGGCCTCATAGACAGAGCCAGATTTTTCACAATGCAACCTAGACAGAAGTAGAGAATCCAGTGGAAGACCTGGGGGCTTTGAAGGTAGTTGACTTCCAAAGGGGTGGGGCTATGCCAATACAGACAAAGCAAAAGGCAATGCTTGTCAATGTTAGTTGACAACTTAGGGGCCAAAACTGCTTCCTTGCGTATGATGTTACCTTAATTGGTCTCCGGACATAGTATTTATCGCTAACCATTTATTTCTACTATCACTGGTTATGTATCCAATTGCATCCCAATATAACCCAGTAAATATGTGAAGGCAGACAAGCCCTAAAAAAGGTAGAATTTTTTTTCTCTCATATCCATTGAGGGATATAGGAATTCAGAAACAGTTTGGCTATATTGCCACCTACCGGAGTTTAGGACACTGGCAAACAAAGATTGTAAGCTAGCTCCTGTATAACCCCTCCTCTACCCAGCACACCTCTGTGTTTAGCCAATTAGCATAGCTATATTTTGCTTGCGACTTTTCGTTGTGAAATTTTTTCCTCTGCTTCGGCTGGTCAGCTATCCAAATTGCCTTTTCCTCAGCCTAGCTTTGAAGGCCATAACTGAGGATTGGAGCTAGCCAGGAATAGGATTTGCATTGAAGCACTTTCCAGTACTAAGTGTACCATTAGACATGGAGTGCTTTCCAGTTTCCAAATTGTGGCACAAGAGAGCCGATAGTTCAAAGACTTGTGTGATAGATGTGATAGCCACTATAAAGCCAACTTTGCAACAGAGGTCATCTAAAGAGGCCCTGATGGGTTCAAAGGGTGGTTTCTGCAGTAAAGAGAACCAAATTAAAGCGAAGTTTCCACTCAAAAGTGGAACGTCCGCTTACATGTCTCCTCCTCACCCCCCTCCCCTCTGGTGCCACATTTGGCACCTTTCAGGGGAGAGGGTCTCTTGCAAGTTTGCCCCCCCTCCTCCTCCCTCCGTTGCCGGGCCAATTAGAAAGCGCAGCACTTTTCGCTCATGCGCAGTAGGGAACCGGCTGTGAAGCAGAAAGGCTTCACTGCCAGTTTCCCTTACCAGGAATGGCGGCTGCACCTGGCAGCCGATCCAAAGATCAGCTGAGGTGCCAACATCGTGGGCTCCCTGGACAGGTCCATATATTAGGGGGGCTGGACCTCCTCTAAGATCCCAGAGAAGTAAAGGGTGCTGTAAGGGTGGTCTAATCTGACAAATACCTTGAATAAAGGTTTTTACAACAGAAAACCTTTCCAGAGGTTATTTGAACAAAAAGGGACAAGGACAAAAGCTGTTCCCTAAGATTACTTAAGACCAAATTCTGACCAAGTCTTGGTTGTAAGAGGGCCAAAATGTGAACCACAGATCGTCGGTGCAAAGTGGGAGTGCTGCTTTGCATTACGTGTGCAAAGCAAAGGTTCATTTTCAACAGCTTGAGGGGTGGGAGAAGGGTTTGCCCCTGTAATTAATGTGGTTCTAAAGTCAAATCATTTTTTACCTTGATTTTCAGGGGAGTAACAGAGTATCCATATCAATGCAGGGTACACAGTGACCCTAGCAGCAGAGAACAAAGGGTATAGCCTAGACAGAGGGTGCAGCAGCAAGGAAGTGAGGCTCAGCTACTTTCCTCCCAGGGTTTCTCCAAGTGTCCCCTACTGCTGCCTCAGAGGCAGTAGAGACAAAGGCAGAAACAAAAACACGTCAGGAAAGGATAAGTACAGGGATAAAGATCTGTGGGATAATAGGCTGGCAAAAGGGCTGGGGAAGACAGTACACACTGCATCTCCCTCAGAGTCTCTTTTTTCCCCAGCAACAACTTCCTGCTTCAGTTTCTAGCAGACAAAATTGGCCATATAAGGCTCTGTGAGCCCCAGGAAATTAGGGCCTTGTGGCCCACCAGGAGGTAGTGACTGAAAACAACTGATCCAGAAAACTGCACAGATTAAGCGGACTCTTACCTGTAAGTAGACCCTTATCCATTAAAAGAAGTTTTTTGGTAAACCAGATGAAAATTTGTCTGCAGCAGAAGAGCTAGATTAAAAGAGAAGTATGGCCAAAGCTTTTTTTGGTCATGCTTCTCTTGTGGTTCACAGAAGTGAACTTACTTGTGCTTATCTGTGACCTAGATTAGTCACAGAGCCGATCCAGGGCCTGGAAGGATCCTGCCAATCTCAGGATCCACCCAGATGTCTAATCGGCAGCTGGCTCAGCTTCTCAGTGCACAACTGAGAGGCTGAGCCAGCCGTTTATGCCCCCTCTCCCGCCTTGTGCTTCAGTGACTGCTAAAGGGGCACAGCAGAGAGCAGTGACTGGCAGTCATCGCTCTCTGCTACGAGTAGACTGAGTGATCAGTAGTCATGTGAATGCTCAGTTCTCTGGCTTAGAGCCAGCTGGGGACCACTGCAGCATGAGATACAGCATATGGGTGAGTATGTATGTTTTTTTTTTTCTATTCCAACACTCCTTTAAAGATCTAGTTTTAGGACATGAAGCACACCATCATTTTAGAGAATTATAGGCTACTCAGGAGTTGACTAATAATCATTATGAAATAAGCTTATGTTTTACGAAACATAAATTGCTCTGCGTGTACACTGTTTTGCCATATGCAGAGTTTGAGATTACCAAGTGAAAAATATTTAACACTGTCCATAGAAAAACAAATTCGTATCAGCCAGCTTATTAGACAGAAAAATTATTAAATATCTATAGTATATCTGTCAGCCCCATACTTAGAAAGAACTGGTTTACCAGGCTGGATTTTCCCAACTGCCTTGTTTATGTCACCATTAAACTAAAAAATGTTTGTAGGTAATTGAATGCTTTAACTTCCATCTCCGCTCTATGGGTATTTTTACCTTGGAAGAGAGGTAAATTCTTTCCAACACATTCAGTAAGACACAGAACAATGCACAAGCAAAATCCTACTGCAATCAGCAATCATCTGGATATATTCTTTGGTTATGATTTGTGTCAACATTTTTATGAATACAGATTGTAACACAAAACAAGGAGCTTTAATATATAAGAAGTGGGGCAACATAATATGGAAAGTTTATGCATATAGTTTCAGTAAAGGGTTCAAAGGACCCCACTAGCAATTTACTAGGAAGAGCTTTCAGCTTATATGACCCACCTGAGCAGTTTGGTTGTACATAATTCGCCTAACCTATTCCAATTCTAGTCAAACTTGCATTCTAATAATGACCATAAGGAGGCAACTTGAAACAAATATTTTTCACCAACGTACAGCTAGCAACTAGGAGGATGTGCAAATCTATAGAAGACATTCAATCATATAAAACAGTAAGCAGGCAAATGTCATAATTATATTCCAAAAACCTTCCCTTCAAATAATTTTACTATTTGTGCAATTCTTCATATTCCAATTATTCCTTTTGGAAAAACAAACAAGATTAATTCCTAAATGTGAAAAATATTTATTTAAATGTGCCATGAAACTGTATTTAAAGGTTCTAATTCTAGAAGATGCAAACGAGGTCCCAAGGGTGACCTACCTCAATTGGTCCTACTGACATCAGCAAGTTTTTCAACTGGCTATTAGTGGTTGATGAAGAAAGCCCTTCAACTGACACTACGCAAGTCTTCGGATTGCACTCTTCCACACGAAGGTTTTGTTTATTTGGCATCAAGCGTCCGCGGCCCATCTGTCCACCAACTCCTCTGCCTCTCCCTCGCATAATGACCTGCCAACAGGAAAATGCACAAAGTTAGTTTGTCCTTTCACAGTATTCATAAAGAGACACTTCAAATCTTGGAGAGTCTAAAAATGGCACTGAAAAAAAAAGGGTTGAAAGTAAATACTTAACCTTCCATGTGGTTCACGATTTCTTGCATTCTTCAGAATGCCTTCCTGCCTCTTCTCTTCTGCACCACCACTTTCTGTAAGGGCATATCATGATCCAGGGATGACTTTCTTATTTGCAAAGCTGGACCCTAAAGATGACCTGCCACCAATCCTGCGCTCCAGCTGGGAAATTTACACGTTGTCGATACTATGTGTACACAATATTATTATTATTGTTCATAACGTGTAAACAATATGGTGCCCTGGCCAGTGTGCTGAGTACACATGCATGGGACACTAGTCAGGGAATGATATTACTTACATGTTGCTATGATAGCTGCAATGTTATCGACAATGTCCCCCTATCCCAGGAGTTTGGGCAGACAGATGTGGAAGGGAAGCAAGAAAAATAACAGGATTTTTTTTGTTATTCATGGTAAAATCCCTTTCTCTGAGTTCATTGTTAGATACATCCTCTTCTAATCCCAACCACAGGTATATAGCGCCACCTACAGGAGCAGGAAACTAGGCAAAAAAAGAAACTCAGCACCGCCTATGGGCAGTCCTGGCTGATATAAACCCTGTCTCCCCATAGGCAATCCAGTTAATCATAAGCAGTGTCAAGAGGAAAAAAAAAACCAACAGATGGGTGGGTGCTGTTCCCGTCAATGAACGCAGAGAAAGGGATTTTAGTGTGCGTAACAAAATAAAAAAAAAATCCTGTTATCGCTTTAGTTCATTGACAGACACAGTCTCTACTATTCTCGAACATAGGGACGTCTCAAAGCAGTGCAAACAAGTGAGGGGTTGGCGAAAAAACAAAGCAAAAGCAGGCCAAAGGGAATGCAACAGGAACACAGGAGCTCAACCAGAAAATAATCCCCCCAAGAGGGATCATAAACCTCAAAAAAGCCACCTGCAAAACTTTGTGGCCAAAACACGCATCCGCAGAGGTCAAGACATCCACCTTGTAAAACTTAGTGAAGGTGTGCATGGACAACCGGTTAGCCCCCTTGCAAATTTGAGACAGATGCCTGGTGACTGAAGGCCCAAGAGGCACTAAGCGCCCTAGTGGAGTGTGCGGTTAGGGGAAAGGAAAAAAGGCCATCGAACAAGAGGGAACTAGGTCACTACTGACCAGATTAGGCAGAAAAAACTGGATGCAAAGAGGGGGTTTATATAAGCAAGGACTGCCCATAGGCAGTGCCGAGTTTCTTTTTCTGCCGAGTGTTCTACTCCTGTAGGTGGCACTATATCCCTATGGCGGAGAATAGAGCCAGCAGCTGTCTGCACGCCTTGTCCTCAGGTCTGGAGACTGCTATCGGTACACTCATCACCAGTACCATTTATGTGTGATTTCCATCTACCCTTGTAAGTTTTTTTTATGTGTTCTTCTGTAATAAACTTTTTTTAAGGATAATGCACAAGGCCGGTGCGCCCTTTCTTTTCTGTTTTTTGTCGGAGAATAGAGGAGGCTGTGTCCAATAAACGAAAGAGAAAGGAATTTTGTTGTACCTTCAAATCCTGTAAATTGCATATATTTGAGTACAGTACAGGACATAGGAACGGATTCTTAGACAATGGGTTATATGCTACTAGCTTCAGGTGTGTGGACACTGGCAGAAGCTTTCCTGGAAACCGCCCACTAGTGTACCCATATAACCCTACCTACTCCTTGAGGGTTCAGTCTTGAAGCAATTTGGAGACAACAGAGGAAAGAGGGGAGGGACTTGTCCTGTACTCCAAGATATAGAATTTACAGGTACATTAAAATTATCGTAATCGTACAGTGCAGGACAGGGAATTAATTCTTAGACCATGAGATATCTCAAGTATTAAATCGAGGAGTGGGCAACAAAACAGCCAAATAAACGGCAACAGGCATGCAGGAGCGTATCAGAATAGTTTACAGCAGAAGCATCTTGTAGCCAATGTATGGATCAGCAGAGGCTGAAATGGCCAGCCGTCAAAAACTGTTTAAAAACCGTAAAAAGAAAAACAGGTGGTGGCCTTGCAATCCGTGAAAAGGCCAGATGTTGTAAAAAGCCCAAGAATCTCAACATCTTTGGGATAATGGGCTCAGGTAGGGAAGAGGGATTAATTCCCTGAAGGCAAAGTTGTAGAAAAGAAGAGAAAATAACCCCCCAGCCAAGTGGAGGAGGGAAGCAATGCTATAGAGGGAATGCCCTGTGAGGAACATAAGGTCAGTTCACGAGGGGATACGTGGCAGGCAGCCATAGATGACAGTCCTGACAACACCCAAAAGGTGGATGGTAATTGCTTGACATGCTTTTAAGGCAGAATATGGAGCAGGAAAATGACATTTCCACGGTGGATGATAATAAAAGATGATATATGCATCCCTAAACAACATATGAGGGTCCACATTTAGTGTTTTTTAAAAGTTTTTGCTATTCTCCTTAAAAGGCAAGGCGATGACCAGCCCTTGTAACTGTTAGGTGCAAGGAGATGTAGGAAAACGGTCTGTCTATGTGAAGTAGCAAGTAGGAAAGGGTAGTAGAAAGCAACAGAGGAAAAAAAATCAGGACTCCTGTGTATCTCTCTTAAAACGAAGTGAAAGAAGTCTGGGAGATCTCTGTTCTAAGCCGGAGAAAATGTCAGTAGGACATTCCAGAGCAAAGGAGGACTTTAACAGTGTCTCCAAATGCTTATCAAATGAATCCCTAAAAGTGGGGAATGTCACCAAAAGAAAAAGTAGATTGACTGTTTAGTGCAAGAATGGCTGGGGTCCAGTGGGAACAGTCTTTTTCTTTTTAAATTCCACTTCCAAAGGGTCCAAGGCATTAAAAGTGATAGTAAAGCTTTGTATTTTTTTAAACAACATGTAATACTTACCTCCACTTTGCAAGGTTTAGCACAGAGAGGCCCTGATCCTCCTTTCCTGGGGTCCCCCACGGCGCTCCTGGCTCCTCCTTTTCTCGAGTGCCCCCACGGAGAGCCGCTTTCCATGGGGGCAATCTGAGTCCTGCTGCTGCGTTCACTGACACAAACAGCAGGACTCGCCCCTGCCCCCCGTGTCACTGGATTTGATTGACAGCACTGCAATGGTGTCAATGATTGACAGCAGCAAAATGGAGCCAATGGCTCCTGCTATCAATCTATCCAATGAGGACCCAAGACAGTGGCTGGAGCTGCTGTGCTCGTCCACGTCGCTGGAACGATCGGGGTCAGGTAAGAAAAAGGGGGGTCTGGGGGGGTGCTGCAGCCCAGAAGGTTTTTCACCTTTATGCATAAAGGTGAAAAATCTTTAGGGTTTACAACCCCTTTAAAACTTCCTTGAAGAGTAAGTGAGCACTCTAGCCAGAGACTAGAATGCACAGTCTCAAATGAGTCCATAGTAGCTAGCATGTAGTGAGAAGCTGGCGGTGAAAAAGCCTCAATGGCCCCTGCTAAAACGTCTGCACATCCCTTGCCTTCTGCAAATGGAACTTCGTCAGGAAGTGCAGGATATAAACGCATGAAAACGGTCAGGGGGAGGCAGAAGAGCGATTACGGCTGTTAGCTACCGCTGATTCTATAAGTGCCAATCACCTTTGGAATAGAGAAATCATAGTGGCAGAGAATTCTGCTTTAGTCAGTCTGGTAGACTTACCTGGAGTTTCCTCAGTACCTGCAACAGAATCCCAGCTGTTTGTTCCATGTGCTTCCACTACCAAGCGCCTGTAATCCACCACTGTAAGGTGGGGATCTTTCCCTGTGGGGTATTTACAGAATAGATTTGGTCTGAGAGGGTTCAGTGTGTCCGGTGTGAAGGTCAGACAGCAAACGATCAGCTTGCGTCCTTAGTGGAAAATGGCCTCTGGAAGTGTGCATTTATGAGTCTTGAGAGTACTACGTCACTAGCAAATGCCACAGAGGAACTCCCAGTAGTAAGGTGGAAGAAAAGACCGCCAAATAAAAAGGTTAATGGTATAACAACATTGCCTATAGACTGAATAAAATAAAATAGCAGTCAAGGTAAAAATGTGAAGTTTATCCCAAAACCTTCGCTTTCAAAACCACCTGTGTTCTTAGCACTGCAGTCTCTCTTGTAGGATGAAAGGATAAAATGTAGTGTGTGTACTACAGGTTCAAGACCCAACAAGACATGTATAGCCAGAAACTGGTATGTAAAAGTTGCAGGGCAACTCTGTCCACGATGCTGGTCCCATCCAGGATCCAAGCCTCTGCTATCAAGGTGGTCATACTCTGCCCAAAAGGGTCTTCAGGGTCTGGCTGCCACTGGAATAGACTAGAGATGCACTGATACGAAAAAGAGTCCTGTGCAATTTCAGTCCAGTTCAGGTGCGATTTCTAATCTCATACACTACAATTCACATTGGAATCTCTTGAACCGCTGAACAAAATCGCACTGCAAACTGGCCCACACATATGTTAACTGAGTCTGAAGGTATCGACCGCAGTATTGGAGCATTTGCACGATTAGCATCGACACCGATAACAGTATAGGTGCAGCGCTAGAATAGCCCTGGACCTGTATAGCACCCTGCAGCAAACTCCCAGGTTCTCGTGCCCAAAGCAAACAATTCAGGCCGGCCCTACTGCTTTGGGGTCCCAAAATGGTTCCCAAGATGGTAACTGTAACAGAAAATGCTAGTAAGTCACAAGGCATTTGGCAATCAGATCTTTAAAGAAGTATCAGTTGAAGAAGGAAAGGAAAACCAGTGATGAGTAGAGGCAGATCAGCTGACAGCTTTAAGATTTACTGCTGCTGAAAAAAGTGAAAGGAATGACACAGACTGCATGGAGGGAACACAGATTAGGAAGAGAATAAGAAACGCAGGAGCAGAGACAGAACACTTCTGCTAGATGGAAGTGACATTGTACAGGGGAGAAAAACCAGTAAGCGTCCACACACTAATAAATAACAAATGAACCTGCGAGCTACTAATGTGAAAAATATATAAAAAGAAAAATAAAGAATATTTCTCTGAAGAAGACACATGACCCTGTGTCAACATGCATAGGGGAGGGGCAAAGGATGGTGATGAGACCTGGAACCAGCGTGTTGCTGGCTGCCAGAGGGCTATCTGTGAGACGTGCAGAGTGAGGGGAGACCTCCACAAAATTGAGTTTTTATGCCTGTTTTAGTCTGGTACGCTGGAAGCACCAGAGAAATGTGAGTACCCTGTGTATTTTTTGTAACTATTAAACGGCATTTAAAACAATATAAGCACTATCAGTATTTTTCTTTGTATGTATACTTTGGATGTCACTGGCTTTTTGAGGCGAGATAGCGGACAGGAGGCTTGGAGTGCTCTGTCTGTAGCCCGGGAGTGGCTAAAAAGCTTTTATTGGCCCTACTAAGCTGTAGTGGTCACATTACACCAGGTGAGATAATCCTGGAGGCTTGGGGGGAACGTTTATGGCGACGCTTTGTTTTGGCTTTTCGAGCACCAGTAAGGAGTGGAAGGAGTAAATAAACTACTTTCTGGACTATATTCATTTGGAGAAGGCAGTTTCTGCAATTTTGCATGCACACATTTTTTCTCTTTTTGGACTGCGCTGTATTGATGTAATTTGTCTGATATTTTTCAATGTCAATTTTTGCTTGTGTTATTAATTGTATTCAGTAACGTACTAAACACTATAGCGCTGCACAATCTGTAGAAAATTTGTCCACACACTAATCTCTCCATTCTCGTTAATGACATGGAAGCTCACTACCAGGTCCCTGAGTCACTGAGAAGATAATGAAACATGGATCTGCATTCTACTTTGTTCACTGGAGGACAGGTGAGACATTAGACACCCCCCCCTCATAGCTCATTAAAGAGAACCTGCCACCAAAAAATCATTACATAGTGGACTTCTTGTCTCCTATGTGATGAAAAAAAAAAAAAAGTTTTTTTTTTTTTTAAATACAAAAAAGTAATCTCCCCCCACCCCAAAAAAACATACAAGTATAAATGAACGCATCGGGGGGGGGGGGGGGGGGGGATCCTACGCACAAAAACATCAACTGATGACCTGAAAGGGTTTTTAAACCTTCCCTCATGAAAAATATAAAGATCCCAAATTTGTTGCCATTTCATGAGCAGACCTTTTAGTCACAAAGCTGGAGGAAGCGTGAAAGAACTAAGAGCCTGCTGTTCAGCACACTCCTATTCCATCGAGAACTACAAGCTTGTCTGCTGTGATTGCAGATGGGACTTGTAATTTCTTCGATCACAAATCCCTGTGAATGAATGACGCAGCTGTGTGGGCAGAGTCCTGTATAGCTGGTCCAAGTTTAAATGTGACAGTGGCTGAGGGGAAAAGAAACCCCACCCGCTGTGACAGTGTGAGGAGGCCTAGGGGGTGAGGGGGGCAGGAGATGGCACGTTACATGTTACACCCCAAGTACAGGTGTAACAAGATATATTTCAAAGGTAAACGTATCCTTTAACCACTTACGGACCACGCGCCGTTGTTATATGTTGGTACTTTGAAGAGTAATATCGTTGTTATGGCAGCAGCTAGCTACCATAACCACGGTATCCTCTTCTTCAGTGGGTGGTCCGCTTTCAGATAAAAGTGGTCTCTCTGGAGGATTCGCCGTGAGATCACTTTTATTGGTGTTGGGAGAGGGGCCTCCCGCCTCTCTCCGGTTCCCTCCGCCGCTTACCGAAGCCGTCGGTAGTGGCGGAGGGCGATCGGGATGTCCTCCCTGTTAGGTATGGAGACAAGAGTGGGGAAGATGGCCCTACCCTTCTCCATACCATTGCAGGGCGGAAGCAACGTTAAAACGTCTCTTCCACCCATAGCTCTTAAAGAGACATTTTTTTTTTTTTGCATTTTAGTGTAAATATGAGATCTGAGGACTTTTTGACCCCAGATCTCATATTTAGGAGGTTCTGTCATACTTTTTTCTATTACAAGGGATGTTTACATTTTATTTTTTTTAAAAACTGTGTAAAGATAACAAATAAAAGGTGAAAGAAATGAGAATTTTTTTTAAACACGCCCCGTCCCGCCGAGCTCACGTGCAGAAGCGAACGCATACATGCGCCCGCATATGAAAACTGTGTTCAAATCACACATGTGAGGTATTGCCGCGATCGTTGGAGTGAAAGCAATAATTCTAGCCCTAGACCTCCTCTAACTCAAAACATGCAACCTGTAGAATTTTTAAAACGTCTCCTATAGGGTTTTTAAGGGTAAAGGTTTGTCGCCATTCCACGAGCGGGTGCAATTTTGAAGTGTGACATCTTGGGTATCAATTTACTCAGTATAACATTATCTTTCACAATATCAAAAAAAACGGTTGTCTTATTTTTTCCAAAAAGAGTGCATTGTAAGACCGCTGCACAAATATAGTGTGACAGGAAGCATTGCAATGACCACCATTTTATTCTATAGCGTGTTAGAAAAAATATAAATATAATGTTTGGGGGTTCTAAATAGGATTTTTACGTCATACTTACCTGTAAAATCCTTTTCTTTGAGTACATCATGGGACACAGAGTCAGGCTAATATTCATTACCTGCTGGGTTATACTTCACGATTAGGTGAATAGACATTGGTAGACCAAAGGTCCTCAGACAGGAAGTGATCCCCTATATAACTCCTCCCATACAGGAAATACACTAAATCCAAAAAAGAGGGGAGGGATCTCTGTGTCTGATGTACTCAAAGAAAAGGATTTTACAGGTAAGTATGATGTAAAAATCCTATTTTCTTTTTCATACATCATGGGACACAGAGTCAGGCTAATATTCATTACCTGCTGGGACGTCCCAGAGTAATAGCCTTGAGGGGAGGGAGACACCCTGCCAAACAATAGCCATCAGAACTTATATGGCAACCCGCAGTACACTCCGCCCAAAAGCAGAATCCTCGGCTGTTCGAACATCCACTTGATAAAATTTTGTGAACGTATGCACTGAAGACCAGGTAGCAGCAGCCTTACAAATCTGAGCCACAGATACCGGATGGCGAAAAGTCCAGGAGGTTCCTACACCCCTGGTAGAATGAGCTCTCACCCTAAAGGGAGGAGCTTTATGTTTCAGACCGTAGGCCTGAATGACCAAATGACGGACCCAATTGGCAAAGGAAGCTTTGGAAGCTGCCTGTCCATTCTTGGGTCCTTATGGTAAAACAAAAAAGGAGTCGGATCCTCGGATCTCTGCAGAACTAGACAAATAAACCTTGACTGCCCGGACAATGTCCAAAGAATGCAGTCGTCTCTCTTCCGCTGAACGAGGCTGAGAGAAAAAAAGACGACAAAATAATGTCCAGATTTAAATGAAAGTCCGACACCACTTTTGGCAAAAAGGATGGAACAGGTCATAAAATGACTCTGTCACAGTGAAGGATCAAGTATGGTTCCCTGCATGAAGGGGCCGCCAACTCCGACACCGTTCTAGCCGAGGTGATAGCCATCAGGAAGGCTAGCTTGCATGACAGCAAGTCTAATGGAATTTCTTTAATAGGTTCAAATGGTTGTTTCTGTAACACAGACCGCACCAAGTTAAAGTCCCAAGGACACATAGGTGACCTAACGGGGAAGCAAGCGAGTTGCCCTTTGCATAAAGGTTTGGATCACTGAATGGGAGGCTAAAGGCCTTTGGAAGAATACGGATAGGGCCAAAACTTGACCTCTGATTGTACTCAAAGCCAATTTGATTTCCACAGCTGACTGTAGAAAAGAGAATTCTCCCAATCACATATTTCCGAGGATGCCATTTTCTGGCTTCACACGAAACAATACAAGTCTCCCAGACCTTATGATAAATCTTCCTAGTGATAGCTATTCTAGTATTTACTAGAGTAGACACCACTGGTCCCAAGATGCCACATTCCTTTAAAACCCTGGCTTCAATAGCCATGCTGTCAAATTTAGAGATGGGGTGGAATATAGGACCTTGAGACAGTAGATCGGGGCGACGTGGAAGCGTCCATGGCCCGTCTATTGTCAGTCTCACAATCTCCGGGAACCAGGGTCTTCTGGGCCAAGCTGGTACCACCAGAATGATTGGCATCACCTCTCTCCAAATCCTACACAACAAATGTGGAAGGAGAGGGATCGGAAGGAAAGCATAAACCAGGGAGTACTGGATCAATTGAACTGCCAGAGAATCTGTTCCAATTGCCAGAGGATCTCTTGTTCAAGACACAAACTGCTGTGGCTTGTTGTTGAATCTGGATGCCAGTAGGTCAATCTCTGGCCATTTCCTGGAACACGTCTGGGTGTAGGGACCATTCCCCCAGGCAGATCTGCTGGTGGCTGAGATAATCTGCCTTCCAGTTCCCTACTCCCGGGATATGAACTGCCAATATTATTGGCACATGTCCCTCTGCCCAGGCTAGTATGTAGTTCACCTCCTTCAGAGCTGAACGACTCCTGATACCGCCTTGGTGGTTCATATAGGCCACTGCCGTGGCATTGTCGGACTGAAACCTGATGGGGCAGTCCTGAAGCTCCACCGTTTAGGATCGTAGGGCCAGACTTACTGCCCGTAATTCTAGGACATTGATGGGCAGGGTCTGCTCTGTCCCTGACCATTTCTCCTGGGCTGTGAGCCCGTCTAGGGTCGCTCCCCAGCCTGAGCAACTGGCATCTGTAGTCAGTACTCTCCAAGTTACCGGGAGTAAGGATTTTCCCTTTCGCAGGTTCTGATCCTGCAACCACCAGTTTAGGCTTAAGCATGCCTGAGGAGAAGCACATTGGATAATCCAGGGCTTTTCTTCCTCTGTTCCAAGCCAACAAGATGTCTTGTTGTAAAGGCCTGGAATGGAACCGGGCATAGGGCACTGCCTCGAAGGAGGATACCATCCTCCCTAGAAGACTCATACAGAGCCGAATGGAGGGTTGTCTGGTGCCCCTTATCTGATGCACCTGATCCTTCAGGGCACAGATCCTTACGGGTGGCAAGAATACTCTTGCTTGGACCGTGTTTAGATTTAGACCTAAATATTTTAGACTGTGCTGGTCTCAAGGCAACTTTTCGATATTTATGATCCAGCCTAAGCTTTTCAAATACCTCACTGTGTATATTATGCTCTGTTCTATAGCCTGTACTGAGTGATCTCTGAGCAGGAAGCCATCCAGATACCCGAGCACCAGGACCCCTCGGGCCCTTAAAAGATCCAGTACTGGTGCTAGGACCTTTGTGAACACCCGGGGAGCTGTAGCAAGCCCAAAGGGTAGAGCCACAAACTGAAAATGACGTTTCTCTACAGCAAAACGTAGGAACCTCTGATGAGGCTGAAAGATAGGTACGTGCAAGTACGCATCCTTTATATCGATGAAGGCTAAAAAGTTTCCCCTCTGGAGTGAGGTTACTACTGAGCAGACAGACTCCATCTGAAAGGATTGTATCAACATATACTTGTTCAGGGACCTTAGGTCCAAAATGGGCCTTATGTCCCCGTTTGGTTTCTGAACCATAAACAGGTTTGAGTAAAACCCTGTGCCCCTTTTGGATACCGGAACATCTAGAATCACTCCTTGATGCACTAGATGATGTAGTGCCTGAAGCAATAAGTTTCTTTTTGGAGGATCCAAGGGAACACTGGATCTTAGAAACCTCTGAGGGGGCACCCCCCCCCAGTAACTCCAGCTTGTAACCGCAAGATATAATTGAGGTGACCCACTTGTCCTGAATTGTTTTCCAAATGTCCGCAAAGTGCAGC
Organism: Aquarana catesbeiana; assembly: GCF_042186555.1. Taxonomy (NCBI): domain Eukaryota; kingdom Metazoa; phylum Chordata; class Amphibia; order Anura; family Ranidae; genus Aquarana; species Aquarana catesbeiana. Next base: position 88,485,498 of record NC_133328.1, read on the forward strand.
ATCCTTCCCCCCCACCCGATGGAGTGAGGGCATCCCCTCAAAAGGAGGGCTTGGTGCTGGGTTTAGAAGGATTTTGGACCCAAAATTTTTCTGGCTTTTTCTGGCCCTGGCCTTTGCGGCTTGCCCCTGGCTCTAGCGCCCCGTTGGCGGCGGAAGCGCCCTGGCGCTAAGATATTTGCGGAAGCAGTCCCTGGGTTTTTAAACAAGGGACGTTTGGTGCTTTTCTTCACCGAAAGTAGAGATCTCTTCCCTCCGAAAATCTTTTGGATATATTTGTCCAAGTGATCACCGAATAAAACGTTCCCCAAGAAATGGGAAACCTGCCACTTTTTACAAGGAAGCTTGGCTGACCAGTTCTTAAGCCATGAAAGTCTGCGCATAGGTACAGACAAGAGAGTCAGACGAGAAACCTGCAGTATTGAATCCTTTAACCACTTCAATACCAGGCACTTAGACACCTTCCTGCCCAGGCCAATTTTCAGCTTTCAGCGCTGTCGCAATTTGAATGACAATTGCACGGTCATGCAACACTGTACCCAAACAAATTTTTTATCATTTTGTTCCCACAAATAGAGCTTTTTTTTGGTGGTATTTGATCACCTGTTTTTTTTTTTTTTTTTTTGCGCAACAAATAAAAAAAAAGACCGAAAATTTTGGAAAAAAACAAGTTTTTCTTTGTTTCTGTTAAAAATTTTTGTAAATAAGTACGTTTTCTTCTTCAATGACGGCACTGATATGGCTGCACTGACGGGCGCCGATGAGGTGGCACTGATGGGCGGCACTGATGGGTACTTATGGGTGGCACTGATAGGTACTTATGGGTGGCACTGATAGGTGGCATGGATGGGCACTGACAGGTGGCACCAATGGACACTTTGGGTGACACTTATCTTGCAAACCTGGCCTGTTAGTGGGCCCTGAGGACAGGGTTGATGACCACTGCTTTAAAGCATCAACAACAAAACACAGCACTCGAGGAATATTCGTCTTACTTTCAGGCAGATCATCCTCCTGGTTAGGCCTATCCGGCCGTTTGACTTGAACCTTTACGGACTGGCAAATACCAATTGCTGCAACAGCTGGCTGAAAGGCTAAACTGGCTAAAGAAAAAGGAAGCTTTTAATAATAACTCCAATTTCTTGTCAACAGGGTCTTTCAAGCCCTATGCATTATCTACCGGACAAGTTAAGTTCTTGTTTAAGGAAGAGACTGCAGCATCTATGGCTGGCATGATCCATTTTTTAACAAACTTTTGATCCATGGGATATAAAAGGGAAATCCTTTTAAGAGGCAAAAAAGTCCTGTCAGGATTTTCCCAATCAGCATACACTGCCTGTTCCATCAGGGGGTGTAGCGGGAGAGTCTGTGCGACCTGAAAAGGTCTCAGAGATCCCAAAGAGGACCAGGGGGGCTCAGTCACCTCTGCAAGAGGCAACTTAAATGCAGAACGAACCATTTCGGTCAGGATCAAAAACCTCTGCGTCAGAGGCAGACATCGAGTGGATATCTTCTTGTCCAGATTGCTCGGAAGCAGACTAATCTGCCGGGCACTCCACCAAATCCTGAGCTTTAAGCTCTTCCCCATCCTCAACCTATTCCTGCTCCAGACAAGGAGACTCCGGGGAGGAGGATCTGTCGTGCTTCCTGCCACCCTGCGGGCTGGAGGCAATCATGTTGGCAATCCTGTGCTCTAACCCGGCTAGGGCTGAGGACAGCTCATCCTTAGTGATAAAGGGTGAAGCGGCAGCGTTGACTGTAGGCACAATACCAGATAGTCGCAGCAGCTCAGACTGCCCGGGAGCCTCTTGTGTTTCAGGGGATACGACAGGTTCATCAGGAACTACCGATGACGTAGGCGTGCCCTTCCCTGTGGTGTTAGTCCCACTCCTCTTTTTGGAAGACATTCAATGCCGCAAACAAAGAGTACTTGGGTGTAGTTAAAACACCTCAAAAGGGAGACCCTTTAATAGGGATCACCAAGCCCCTATGCAACAATCCTGCTAAGCACCTTTAGCCTGCCAAGCAACACCTGTTGACTCACGTGACCCGGGTAAGGAGAAATGAACCACTGCAAGTGTCTGTTCAGAGCCTGCTCTGTGTCCCACAGCTGCCTTGTGGAAGCACATGCTTGGCATTCACAGCTTAAATAAGCTGGGTGTGCGCCGGAACGTTCTATGCGTGTGCGCGGTCCCGGCGAGTGGGAGTGACTGTATTTGCATAAGACGCAAATCTTCGTGCGCCCAGATAAAGGCTACGGCGCATGTGCGGCGAATCCGCATGCACCGTGGCCGCCAAACTGAGTCCAGTGGCACTCTTGTGAATGCACATTCGCCATGGTGAACCAAGGCAAAATGGCGCACCGTTGTGCGCCATCGTACAGGTAAAAAACAGCCAGACACAATCAAAAAAGGTACACTTTGCAAACACCCACAGCTAGCCCAGAACTCCCCCGTATGGTCACCGCATACAGATGTCCAGCCTTTAGCTAGCTTGACTAATTGTTACAATCACTGGGACACCCCACAATAATAAAATAAAAGGGTTTTCACTTACCCGTCCAGACGCAGGGCCACTTAGAAGCTAAGGGCCCAATATTCACCATTCATGGCAGCTTCCTGTCACTTGGACCTTCAAGGACTGGGTACCCTTTCATGTTTAGGGGTCCACTCCCTTGGACCTGTACAGCACCCTGCAGAAAATGCCTTAGAGCTGTAGTGTCCAGGATTTCCACTCTGCAGGGTCCAATGCTTGGAGGCCACATTACAGACAAAACCTTGCAGGATCTTGAGTCTTCTTTGCGAGGCTCAGGTACCATTTATCTAAGCATAAAAGCCCGTGTCAAATGGATCCGATCGGTCAATCCCTTCATTCATTTTTGGAACCGTTTGTGGGACTAGAGACCTGGAGCTCAAAGAGCTCAAACAAACCGTGCCATACACCTTGCAGACACTGGTAAAAAACTACTTCTTGTATGGGAGGGGTTATATAAGGGATCACTTCCTGTCTGAAGACCTTTGGTCTACCAGTGTCCAGTCACCTAATGATGACGTATAACCCAGCAGGTAATACATATTAATTAGCCTGACTCTGTGTCCCATGATGTATGAAAAAGAAAAAGTCATTTTCTAGCAAAAAAAAAAAAAATGTTTTTAACTTGTAAACACCAAATCTCAGAAACAGGCTCGGTCCTTAAGTAGTTAAGAATGTTCACATTTTTCATTGTCAGTGGGTTCAGTGATGCCGCAGTGATTAAAATATTTGAAAAGTAGGTTGGATGGTTTTTATCGAACAAATTTCTGACAGTGTATGTGGCTTTAATTCCGGAAGTCCATTAATTTCAACACCGATTGTTAAAAGCAAACAACATTTTTAAGTAGCTTTGAGAGTCAATTGTACTAAAAGTTTTCGTACAAATGTACATATGAACGTTCATTCGAAAACCTACTGGTGTATGGCCAGCTTTATGTATTAACCACTATAAACAGGGTAGATAAGCGAGTACAATCATCCAATAAAGGGAATACATTGCGCACAAGCAGAACCTGTAAAAGTATACTTTTTTTGCATAGAGTATTAATAATTTTCATTATCACAAAATCATTCCTCAAATTAATGGTGTCCCCGATTACTGATTCTAGCTAAATAAAAATATTTTTTTTAAACATGAAATGGTGGAAACTAAAAGGGAGATCCAGAATGGAATACATTGCAATGTACCTTATTTGCAGGGTGATATCCTTGGACACTGGTTACAGCCTGAGGATCTGTAGACTCTGAAAGCGGTGTACGAGGCTTTACTTGAAACTGCTGCTGTTGAACACTCGTTTTTCCTAATGTTACTTTCCGCACTGGCCCCGTTCTTTGCTGAGGGCATTGCTGCTGCATCTGTGGTCTCTGCTGCTGCATCTGTGGCTGTTGAATCTCTGGCCTCTGCTGTTGCATCTGTGGCCGCTGCTGCTGTTGCATCTGTAGCCTCTGCTGCATCGGTGGCCGCTGCTGCTGTTGCATCTGTAGCCTTTGCTGCATTGGTGGCCGCTGCTGCATCTGTGGCCGCTGCTGCTGTTGCATTGGTGGCCGCTGCTGCATCTGTGGCCGCTGCTGCTGTTGCATCTGTGGCCGCTGCTGCTGCTGCATCTGTGGCCGCTGCTGCTGCTGCATCTGTGGCCGCTGCTGCTGCTGCATCTGTGGCCGCTGCTGCATCTGTGGCCGCTGCTGCTGTTGCATCTGTGTCCTCTGCTGCATCTGTGGCCGCTGCTGCTGTTGCATCTGTAGCCTCTGCTGCATCGGTGGCCGCTGCTGCTGTTGCATCTGTGGCCGCTGCTGCATCTGTGGTCGCTGCTGCATCTGTGGCCGCTGCATCTGTAGCTGCTGCTGCACCTGTGGCCGCTGCTGCTGCATCTGAAGCCTTTGCTGGGAGACAATTCTCTGCTGAGGAACCTGTGGCTGGTGATCACCTTCTGCAGGCTCCAGTGCATTCTCAGCCTGTTGAAAACATTTAACAAATCATTACAACACTAGACAATTAACATAACAGTGTTACTGTGTAAAGCAACTTTATCTGTAATGTAAAGTTTAACTTTCTTCCGAAAAAGTACTTTGCCAAGAACTAGTTGCATTAAATAGCCTAGCATATTTTTTTTTAATGAACCTTTCCTGTAAAAGACACACCTAATGTTTATTGGGTCTCCGCACAATAACATTAGGGGATCTGTTGGTCCATCCCTCAGTATTTTAAAGCTGAACAGGTCTTGACCAGAAAAAAAAAAAAATCTTCCATGATGCAACATGATTTTTTTCCATTACTGTGCTTTTGGGGCTATCAATTAGCATGAGGCCACCACTTGAGTGGGAAAAACACGTTCTCTAATACCAGAAAGTGTTTTAAAACAATATGCTGCGTTAGCCTGAAGTTTCAACTTCTGTAAAATCTGTGAACCAGTAAACCAGAATGACCAAAGTAAACACTGATGAAAATATTGTGCAAACCATCATATTTTCCTCTTCTCTAAGCAAACTTTTAGTGTATAATTCTACTATCAGTATAATTATAGAGTATGAACAGTAATTTGCACTACACTGGGTTTAATGCTCGAGATGATGCATGGGCCACACCTAAAGGCATATGAGATGGGATTGGTATACATGTTACAATAAAGTGACACTAAACTCTGATTTAACCCTTTCGCTGCTATTTGAGATACGTTTTTGCATACGTTTGATTCTCACCATTTCGTAAAAAGGCTCAATTTAAAATTTACATCTGACATCCTTCATTTAGGTAGTGCTCCACCGTGACCGTTTTTCTATTGCAAGGGATGTTTACATTCCTTGTAAAAGGAATAAAAGTGACAACATTTTTTTTTTTTTTTTAAACAGTGTAAAAATAAAAAATAAAAGGTAAAATAAATAAGAAAATTTTTTTTTTTTAAACGCGCCCGTCCCGAGCTCACGTGCAGAAGCTAACGCATTCGTGAGTATGAATACGGTGTTCAAACCACACGTGAGAGGTATCGCCACTATCGGTAGAGCGAGAGCAGAAATTCTAGCCCTGGACCTCGTCTGTAACTCAAAACATGGAACCTGTAGAATTTTTTTAAAGGTTGCCTATGGAGATTTTTAAGGGTAAAAGTTTGTCGCCATTCCACGAGCGGGCGCAATTTTGAAGCGTGACATGTTGGGTATCAATTTACTCGGTGTAACATTATCTTTCACAATATAAAAAAAAAAAATTGGTCTAACTTTACTGTTGTCTTATTTTTTAATTCAAAAAAGTGCATTTTTTTCCAAAAAAGTGCGCTTGTAAGACTGCTGCGCAAATATGGTGTGACAAAGTATTGCAACGACAGCCATTTTATTCTCTAGGGTGTTAGGAAAAACTTGCAAACAACAAATGTCAGAAAGAGGCTCAGTCCTTAAGTGGTTAAAAGTATGCCTATGCTGTGTGTGAGACATAACTTGGTAAAATGACAACTTTGTGAAAAAACACCCAAATTTTATTTTTTTACCAAAAAATTTCGACAGAATAAAAACTCACCATGCCTCTAACTCCAGTCCTCAAGGCGCCCCAACAGGTCATGTTTTCATGCTCTCCATTATTTTGCACAGGTGATTTGATCAGTTTCACTGCCTTAGTAATTACGACAGCCGTTTCATCTGAGGGAAATCCTGAAAACATGACCTGTTCCGGACTGATATATTCTGCGGCAGGGTGGGCCGGCTGTGCAAAATCACGTACCTGTACGTCATTTGGTGAGCGCGATATAGGGGGCGCATGCGACGCTGGAACGCGGCTCCGGCACTGATTGCACACAGCGAGAGCCAATCAGCAGATCTGGCAGCCACGATGGCCGCCGAGACCCGTTGATCGTTTGGAGGAAGGGCAGAACAGTGGTCTGCCTATGTAAACAAGGCAGACTGCTGTTCTCTCAGGGAGTAAAAAGAGATCTTGTGTTTCAGGTAAGCTGAAACACAATCTCTTTTCCATCCAGTGCATCCTCTCTCCCCACAGTTAGAAAGCATTCCCTAGGAGCCCACTTAACCCCTTGATCACCCCTGGTGTTAACCCCTTCCCTGCCAGTGTAATTTATACAGTGAATTTTTTTATAGCACTGATCACTGTACTGGTGTCACTTGTCCCCAAAAGTGTCACTGTCTCAGATTTGTCCACTGTAATGTCACAGTCCCGCCAAAAACAATAAAAAAAATTACATAAATCTATCCCAGTTTGCAGACGCTATAACTTTTGCGCAAACCAATCGCTATACTTATTGGGAGTTTTTTTTTTAAACAGAAATATGTAGCAGAATACATATTGGCCTAAACTGATGAAGTTAGATGTTTAATTCTTTTTTTAATTGGGAATGTTTTATAGCAGAAAGTAAAAAGGGTTTTCAAAATGGTCAGTCTTTTTGTTTATAGCGCAAAAAATAAAAACCACAGAGGTGATCAAATACCACCAAAAGAAAACTTTATTTGTGGGGGAAAAAAAGAACATCAATTTTATTTAGGTACATCGTCGTATGACCGCACAATTGTCAGTTAAATCAACTTAGTGCCATTTCATTTCGCAAAAAATGGCCTGGTCAGGAAGGGGGTAAAACCTTCCGGAGCTGAAGTGGTTAAAAACCACCAAAAGAAAGCTCTGTTTCAAAGAATAATAAACCTTTCATTGTTGCATGAATGAGTGATTGTTATTGAAAATGTGACAGAGCTGAAAACGAAAAAATGGCCTGGGCAGGATGGAGATGAAAGTTTCCGGTATTGAGCTGGTTTAATTTCCTAGCAAATTTGGATACATATATTTTTATTTCCCAAAAAACCTTCTGACTTTACAAACCTTTTAAGTTTGTGCTGGGATGAAGAGTCTATATGCCAGTGCAATTTTAAAAATACAGCTGGGGCTCAAGTGGTTAAGAGTGTGCAATAATTATAAATGATACTTCATTTGTATACACATAAAACAAGGCCTAATAAATTTGGCTGAAGCAGACCTAGACCCAGATATTACATACATGCCAAGTAAATGTGAACATATTTTTTAATCAGATCATGGTACAGTGTCTGACAAAGCTTTTATTTTCCTCCCTTAAAGCATGATGCCATCTTTGGTCAGGCATCATTCAGGCCCTTCACAAGATCCAGACTGACAGCACAACATATGCAGAAACAGAGCAAAAGAAAGCTCCCAACACAGCATGGAAACCATTTTTGGCCACTGAGCTGCAGAAAAACTTCAAAGTGAGCCACAAGTGGTAGATAGAAACATGCCAAAGAACGAGAACGATAGTTTGGGGAAAGGTGGGCCAAATTATATGCACGTTTTTACTCCACAGCAATACTTTCCATTTTTTTTTTTTATTATTCTTCAATAAGGAGAATCATGGGATTTTTAGACTGTCATGTGGCTTTGCAAAAAACCCCATTCTTTGGAAGAGGTGGGAAAACTGGCAAAAATATGTTGCCATTGAAGTGGCTGACACATAAGCAAGTAACTTTCAAAACAAAGAGATACTGGCTTTTGGTGGAGCCGACCTTTAAAACTTCATTGGTTTTAGGAGGATAAAATTGGATATAGAGTATTGCCGCGTACACATGACCGGACTTTACGGCATACTTTGCCCGGCGGACTTTTCGACGGACTTTCCAAATGAACGGACTTGCCTACACACAATTGACCAAAGTCCGACGGATTCGTACGTGATGACGTACGACCGGACTAAAACAAGGAAGTTCGCAGCCAATAGCTGCCCTAGCGTCGGTTTTTGTCTGTCGGACTAGCATACAGACGAGCGGACTTTTCGACCAGACTCGAGTCCGTCGGATAGATTTGAAACAGGTTTCAAATCTAAGTCCGTCAAACTTTTGAGAAAACAAAGTCCGCTGGAGCCCACACACGATCGAATTGTCCGACAAAATCCAGTAAGCCGGACCAAGTATGCCGTAAAGTCCGATCGTGTGTATGCGGCATATATGGTACTTCATGGAGTATTTTCAATTTGAGATAAAAAAAAAAAAATATCACAAAAAAAAAAAAAAAAAAAAGCTAAAAACACCCCCAGTCTGCTCACACCAAAGAAGAATATGGGAACGACAGGTCAATTTAAAATAAACAGATCAAATGTATGATTGTAAAAGATGAATTGATTTCTGCGGCAGGAAACATTAGCATAGCACTGAATACGGAATTTGTTATTACTTCAGACGAACATGTACAAGAGATGCAGCCTGTCCGTGATAGAGAAAAATAAAGATGTTTTCAATAGCTCATAGCAGAGAATGTTTAGGATGGATGGTGCTTTTCAATGAAGATGAAGAGAGCTGCCTTCAGTCAGTGCGTTAACTGTTCACATACAAAGTGTTGCTGCTGTCAGGTTCCTCCAATTTGACAGATCAAATCTTATTTTCCTCCTCAAACCCCAAGAACAGATACTGCCAACCTACATTCGGTGGTGAACAAATTGATTAATCCCGCTCAACAGAAATCACATCTCTTGATTACAACTAGAAGACGTTAAGCGGCATTATTCTGAAGTGACAACACTTGACAAATTCCCAAACCGCCTCACTCTGAAGCCTATTGTCACCAGTATTAACCCAGATGAAAAATTAATTTCCCTTATCTTCTACTAAGCCCCAAAATCCAAATCCTTCAAACAGACTCCTCTTTTCTGTAAAGGTATTATGAAAACCTCAGAAAGATTAATTGCATGTCTTCAGGTGACATTAAATTAATTTTGGTGCTCATGACAGACATTTGATAGTGCATATTGAGAGGACAGATAACATTGTCAGGATACACAGCAGGACACTGAAGCGGTGTCCCAGGGCAGCATCTTATGAATTGTGCTGTGATAAGGCCAGTACCTCACTGTCATTGGCGCTGTTACTGATCTTGGAAAATTTGACGACACAGCTTTCTATGAGGTCTGACAATGCTGTGGCCTTGCAATAAACACGTTCCCTCAACAGTCAGGACAATGCTGCTGGAGATGTTAAACCTTTGCCAACAAGCGGTCTCTGAACAATATAATATAGTAACTGCATCACTTTCAGCAGCCTGGCAGTTTTTAGAGAAACTGCCTTTAATCAGCAAGCTGTACTAAACAGAGATACAATGGAAAATCATCTTCGAGGATCACTACACATAAAAATATTTTTTAAACATATATATGTAGTATATGCATTATGAAAAAGTTAGCCAAGGGCATTCAGTTAAAAAAAAAAAAAAAAAAAAAAAAAAAAACCTATACCTGGATCATTAATGAGATATTCAAGAGATATTGCGATGAAGCCCATCCTTTATAATAGCTTTTAAGGCTGGCAACATATAAACTCTGACATTTAATAATGCTGCACGTTTAGAATTTAAAATCTTGACCTCCAGAAGATTTTACCCCCTTAATGACCAAAGCATTTTTTGCTATTCAGCACTGCGCTACTTTAACTGGCGATTGCTCGGTCATGCAACACTGCACACAAATGAAATTTATATAATTTTTCTTCCCACAGAGATTTCTTGTGGCTATACTTGATCACCACTGGGTTTTTAGTTTTTGCTATACTATTGAAAAAGACAAGAAAAAAAAAATCATATATCATGTATTCTGCTACATGTCTTTGGTAAAGAAAAATAAAAAAATTAAAAAAATAAGTGTAAATTAATTGGTTTGTGTGAAAGTTATAGTATCTACAAACTATGGTATATATAACTATTTGATAATGGAACAATCCTGAAGTACCGACAGCCTATCTCATTTCTTGAGGCCCTTAAAATGCCAGGACAGTACAAATACCCCACCTTTCCATCTCCCAATCATGAAAACATAGTGGGGCTAATGTTTAAATGCTTTTCTCCTATTTACATAATATATAGATAACATGGATACATTTTACAGAGTGTAAAAAGATTAGGAACACCAGTACAATAGAAAAGCAGTATGCAGCAGTACATGCGACTCAAAAATAAGGAGCTGTTGATATCCCCAAATGCACCAGTTTGCAGAATAGGGGTTGAAATACAATGTGTAAGCAGCTAAATAAGAAGTCAAGTGCAGAGCAGAAAACCATATCTTTTTATCATGGCTGCCAACTTTATTTTTCTAACTTTATCAGGGCTGACAGTCTGAAAAATAGACTGGTGTTGGTGAATGGATTACTGCCCAGTTTGGTCAGGAGTCAAAGGTCATCTGTTGACCTATGTTGATCAGGGTGGTCCCCTACTTCTAGGCAAATATAAAGAAGTCTGTCTGTGTTATTCATCGACAAGAGTCCTTTAGCAAAACCCACGTCACATTTTATGTGGTATGCAAAGCAGACTACTAGCACTTACTACATTGTATAGTTTCACATCTCATATAAATTCCTGGAGCGTGGTACAGGACACAGGAATAGATTCATAGATAATGTGATAAATTCCAATATCTTCATGTGATTGGACACTAGCAAAAGCTTTGCTGGGTCCACTCTCTAATGTCCACACATAACCCAACCTACTCAATGAGCTTCTAGTTTTCTTAGCAAGGCTGCCCTGTACTGTATCCATCGATACGTTAACCTTTCTCACACTCATAGTAAATGTAAAAAAATGTTGTTTTTTTTAAATAATAAAGATGTTATACTTGCCTACTCTGTGCAATAGTTTTGCACAGAGCAGCCCTGATCCTCTTCTCGGGTCCCCTGCAGGCACTCCTGGCCCCTCCCATCTGCTAAGTTCTCCCAATAGCAAGCCGCTTGCTAGGGGGGCCCTCTTGCAGGGTCGCTTCTGAGCTGCTCTCTGTGTGACACACAGTGCGGCTCGGGCATGCTTCCTCCTTACTGGCTAGTGATTTGCAGGAGCCAAAGGCTAGTATCTCTGAACCAGTAAGGAGATGGAGAGAAAGAAAAACATGGTAATGCTGCTCTCATGCACAGTGCTGGATCAACATTGGGCTCAGATAAGTAAGGGAATGGAGGGGGGTAGCTGCATACAGAAGGTTTTTTACCTTAACGCAGAGAATGCATTAAGGTAAAAAAAAAAACAACAAAAAAATCTTTCTACCTTTACAACCACTTTAAACTTTATCATACAGCACATGACATAGAAAGTGATTTAAAGACATGGGATGTCCTCAAGCAATAACCGAGGGGTGGCCAATAATACAATATACAAAACAGCAGGAAAATACAAAGAGGGTCAACAGTCACAAACAGCCTCAACAGTAGAAGCTCCTTGCTGCTGGAGCGAGCACAGCAGTGACTCAATAGTTGCCTTGCAACCAACGGTTTGGAAGAAATGTGTAGCAGAATTTAGGTGGTGGATCCACTCACAGGGATATAGATACTAGGGCCAGAGAACCCGACCTAAATGTAGCAATGGGCTCTGGCGGGGAAGGAGGAACTTGGTCCCAAAAGACAGAAGCCCCATGAAAAAGGGCCAAAATAATCAGTAAGTGAATGGTAGCATGGGCAGGAGATCACATGGGGAACCTTCCAATAAGGAAGTAAGGAAAAAGGTAAAGGAGCGAGCCCAAAGGAGGCATGTTACATTGCTATAGAAATTACACCTGAGCCTTAAATCCCTAAGGATAAGGAAAAAACAAAAATGTTTTCTGTCTGGAAAGACATGGAGGGGAAAGAATAGATCTTTTCAAAGGAATTTATGCAGCAAGGAAGCAAAAGAATATAGACACAGCCTTAAAGGCTAACTGCACTTTCGCGGGGAAAAAAAAAAAAAATCAAATAAAAGGAAAAATAACATAGCGTGTACAGATACGATACAAGTCATATTGTAAGTGAATTAGTTACATTGTACATGTAATTCACTTCATCTGTGAATTACGATGAGATAAAGTAGATGGGGATATCCAACGCATTTCAAACTATGCTGATATAAGCAAATCTTCTTCAGGGAATAATACCACTTCTGCAAAAAACAGTTTCAACTGAAGAACAAATAAGTAATGTATATGACCAGGTATGAAATTACATCTGAAAATATACATACAGGCATAAGCAATTGTACATATTCATATATACACTTACAATATTCAAATTTTCTAGCAAGAGCACTCTTCCAGTGACAGGAGAACCATTTATCAATGTATCAATACTCGTCACCAAACTGCAGGAACCTATCAGCAACCAGCTTCACATTACCCCCAAAGGGGAGATGAAAAAATGCACTATAGAAGGGAAAGGAAACAAAAAATGATGAAAAATCCCTTGGAAGATAATTAGTATCTATTCCATGGGATACTGGGTCAACCAACATGATGTTCACCCGAAGGCTGACCCAGTAAATACCTACATTCAAAAATGTAAATAAACTTACTTGTATAAAACCTTTTCCAATCTTGCATTGAGAAATAGATTTAATGGGCACATGTCAGCTGTATTATATTGTAAGGTTCTGATGTGCTGCTGGTCGTCCCGGGGTATATGGCATGGCTCCATATCAGTGAAACGTGCACACCCTGCACAGATGAGGGAGGAATGGCACCGGTGTGAAAAACTGGTGTTCCTAATTTACGGCGCATGTGTGGGAAAATGACGCAAATCGTGTCCAACAAACGCGATTGCGTCATCACTAGCCCTGTGTTGCCGCATAATATCCTATCTCCAGGATGACAACATGATGGAAACGACCAAGAAAAATCTTGACGCAAGCAGCGTACAAACAGGAAAAAAACTAAAAAATACCCTATTTCCAAGATCGCCAAAAAAGAAAAAAGCAAACTATCAATGAAATCAAGGGTCTCTTGTACATCGAACAGCAGTGCCCCCCACTATTACAAATAGTCTGTGGCATGTCATTTGCCCAACTTAATAAAAGTGTCCAAACGAGGACATTATGTACAAATATTTAAAGAGGTAACCCAAAGATGTACCATCTTGTTCTAAACTATCAAGCCAAAGATAGGGAATTAAAATACAGGATGAGAGGAAGGAAATCCTCCGCTTTCGGGTGAAGCATTTTGCGAATTGCAAAATGCGAGGTGTGGTGTATCTTATGCAGTGCCAATGTGGGTCCTTCTATGTAGAGAAAACCAAACAAGAACTAGGTCAAACGTGTTATTAAGCATATGCATAGCTTGAGTATTGGTAATTTGTATTTGCCACTTGGCCGACACATAGCCAAATGACACAACTATAGGATGCCCAAAGTCAATTTCACTGTTCTCGATACAGTCCACATTCCAGCCCCTGGGGGGGGGGATTGGAATGAGATTCTGCTCCAGCAAGAGATGTGTTGGATCAGATTTCTTAATGCCACCACACCACCGGGCCTCAATGAATGTGAGAGTTTTAGACCCTTTGAGGGTTTTTGTTCAGGGAAAACGGACTAATTACAATGGAATGTGATTATAGGAGTCCCCTTTTCAATTCTATGCTTGGATCCGCTAGTAGTCATCATTTGTTGGTTTTTTTTATTCGCTTCTTTTTTCATTGACAATTATTCTGGTTTGTATGATGGGGTCGAGTTAGGTTCTGGACAGGATTGCCTTCCTCTCGTCCTGTATGTGAATTTCCTATCTTTGGCTTGATAGTTTAGATGGTATGTGTATGGGTCATTTCTTTAAATATTTGTACGCAATGTCCCTTATTGGGACACTTCAAGTTGGGCAAATTACATGCCACAAACTATTTGTAATAGCGGGGGCACTGCTGGTCAATGTACAAGAGACCCTTGATTTCATTGATTGTTAGTTTGTTTATTTCTTTTTCAGCGATCTTGGAAATAGGGCATCTTTTATTTAGTTTTTTCCTATGTTTGTGTGCTGCTTGCATCAAGATTTTTCTTGGTCGTTGCCATCATGGCCGCCATCCTGGAGAGAGGATATGATGCGGCAACAAGGGGCTAGTGATGACGCAAACGCGTTTGTTGGATGCGATGTGCGTCATTTTCCCGCGCATGCGCAGTACATTAAGAATGCCGTTTTTTCACACCAGCGCCATTCCTCCCTTACCTGTGCAGGGTGTGGAGCCATGCCATATACCCCGGGACGACCAGCAGCACATCAGAACCTTTGCAATAGAAGTTTAAATTTTTGAATGTAGGTATTTACTGGGTCAGCCTTCGGGTGAACATCATGTAGGATAACCCAGTATCCCATGGAATAGATACTAATTATCTTCCAAGGGATTTTTCATCATTTTTTGTTTTGTTTCCTTTCCCTTCTATAGTGCATTTTTTTCATCTCCCCTTTGGGGGTAATGTGAAGCTGGTTGCTGATAGGTTCCTGTAGTTTGTTGAGGAGTACTGACACATTGATAAATGGTTCTCCCGTCACCGGAAGGAGTACTCTTGCTAGGAAATTTGAATATTGTAAGTGTATATATGAACATGTACAATTGCTTATGCCTGTATGTATATGCTCAGATGTAATTTCATACATGGTTGTATACAATACTTATTTGTTATTCAACTGAAACTGTTTTTTTTTGCAGAAGTGGTATTATTCCCTGAAGATTTCCTTATATCAACATAGTTTGAAACGTGTTGGATATCCCCACCTAGTTTATCTTATCGTAATTCACCGATGAAGGAACTGCAAGTAGATGGGGACTACCACTCCATGTTTACATCAATTTCTTTATGTAATGTGATAGCATCATCGTTGTGATGTTTGATATTTTCCATTTGGAATTTTATTCAAATCTATTTGTAATAAATATATGTTTTATAAATACAGAATTTTTTTTCTATCGCCCATATAATCCCACTCTTTGAGGTTTATTCATATAGTAAATCGATACCTAACATGTCATGCTTTAAAATTGGGCACACTCGTGGAATGGCGTCAAACTACAGCACTTAAAAATCTCCATAGGTGACGCAATAAATTTTTTTACTGGTTAGAGTTACAGAGGAGGTCTTGTGCTAGAATTATTGCTCTCACTCTAACGGTCACTGTGGTTTTAGCACAAATTACATATGCGGGTGCAACTTGCGTATGCATTTGTTTCTGCACGTGAGCTCAAAGGGATGGGGTGCTTTAAATAAAAAAATTTTACTTTTTATTTTTACACTGTTCTTTAATTTGTTTTTTGATCACTGTTATTCCAATTACAAGGAATGTAAACATCCCTTGTACAGAATACTTAATTAATCCCAAAGGGAACTTGGGAAATTGTTACAACACAGACACACTTAAAGACAACACAAGATAACAACAGACTGAATAAGATGCAAAAACACAACAAAATTTCCAACAACATCCATTAAAACCAAATAACAAAGTTAAAACTACACTACACATAATACATCCATACAAATAAAATATAAGAGTAAATAACACAGATTAAAATAACAGGCAAACTACCAAATACAAATAATACACCACTTTCTTTAACACCACCCCAGATAATAATCATCACAATACCAACATACTATAAAAGCCAGAATTAAATCTTCACCTCCCGCCCTCACAGAAAATGATATATCTTGATCGCCATAGGCAAAAATGATTTCCTGTGTCGCTCTGTGGTGCGTTGTGGGTGTCACGCTCTGTCACTGATGGTACTCCGCAGACTGACCAGCATATTGTGGAGTGGGTGGAAGGAGTTGTCCAAGATAGAACGTAACTTGAACAACATTCTCCTCTCCAACACTGTTGTAAAATACTCCAATTCAACATCACCACTGGCCTTGCGAATCAGTTTGTTGGGTCTGTTGGTGTCGGACACCCCAAGCTTGATTCCCCTAGCATGCCATTGCATATAGGAGAGCGCTGGCCACCACAGATTCATAAAACATCTTCAGCATCATTTGGCAGATGTTAAAGGACCTCAGCCTCCTCAAAAAGTAGAGGGGGCCCTGGCCCTTTCTATAGAGCACCTCAGTGTTCTTGCTCCATTCCAGCTTATTATCTATGTGTATCCCCAGATACTTGTAACTCTCTACTACCTCCACATCCACTCCTCGGATAGAGATTGGGGTCACTGGTGGCTTCCTCTTTATGAAATCCACCACCAACGACTTTGTCTTTGTCACATTTAGATACAGATGATTAACCTCACACCATGTGATAAAGTTCTCCACCACAGTCCTATACTCAGTCTCTTCCCCATGCCTGATACATTTCACTACCACAGAGTCTTCAGAAAACTTCTGAAGATGGCAAGACTTTGTCTGTTATCTGAAATCAGTGGTGTAGACAGTAAAAAGAAAGGGAAAGAGAACTGTCCCCCCCGTGGAACCCCAATATTGCTGATTACGCTATCCGACACAGCGTCTTGCAAAACGCACATACTGCTGCTAGCTTCTCTCCCAAATGAGATCCGGCCTGATAGTATCAAAAGCACTGAAGTCAAAAAACATGACCCTCACGGTGCTTGCGGACTTATCCAGATGTGCATACATGCGATTTACAATGAAAATGATAGCATCCTCAACTCCCAGTCTTGGTTGGTATGCAAACTGCAAAGGGTCTTAACATTTACTAACCATGGGTCGTAGCCGATATAAACCAAATCTCTCCAAGGTCTTCATGATGTGGGAGGCCAAAGCCACTGGTCTATAATCCTTGGAGCCACAAGGACGTGGTATCTTTGGCACAGGGACAAGACAGGATGCCAGCTGGTCTGCATATGCCCTAAGCACCCTGGGGCTAACTCCATCAGGGCCTGCTCATTTTACTGCCCTAAGTCTCCTCAACTGTCTAATCATCTGATCAGCTGTAAGAGACATTAATGCACTTTTCCATAAAGGAGGAGTAGAATTGTTCTTATAAAAAGAACAACCAGTAAAAAGTATCCAATAGTGGTGAATCAGAACCCACATTAAAAAGGAGGAAGGACATCTACTACGAGGAGAGGAAATTACTTTCCGCAACTCTACTCTCCTACAGCTTTGTGTTGAATCTGAGGGAGTTAAGGCCTTTATTGTATAAAATGAGCGCTAATTTTATAAAATAAATCCTACGTATTTCACTATGGGAGGCTGTCTTTCCTTTCATGCCTTGCTGATGACTGGACATCTGGAGGTTTAACCTACTTACTCTGTCTACTTAACCGCTGCAGCATCTATTGAGAGATCAACCGCTGTATGTGACTCCTGTAAAGGGGGTCATGTAATTCTGGTGAGTAGGCTGTGACAGGTGTTGGTGGAGGAAGACTTATGCCGCGTACACACGGGCAGACTTTGACAGACTAGGTCTGGCGGACTTTGACGGACTTTCACATGAAGGGACTTGCCTACACACGATCAACCAAAGTCCGACGGATTCGTACGTGATGACATACGACCGGACTAAAATAAGGCAGTTCATAGCCAGTAGCCAATAGATGCCCTAGCATTGGTTTTTGTCCGTCGGACTAGCATACAGACGAGCTGACTTTTCGACTGGACTCGAGTCCGTTGGAAAGATTTGAAACATGTTTTATTTCTAGGACCGTTGGACTTTTGGGGAAAAAAAAGTCAGCTGGAGCCCACACACGGTCGAATTGCCTGACAGAGCCTGGTCCGCCGGACCTAGTCCGTCGAAAAGTCCACTTGTGTGTACGCGGCATTATAGTCACTTTCTGCTGGATAAGGCAACTTATGCACCATTGGAAGTCCCTTAAATGGAAGTTTATGAACATTACACTTTTATGAGATTGATTTTTTTGGACACCTTATATATATGTTTTTTTATTTCCATTTAGAACCGCTGGAGATATCTGGTGGTAGTCACACTTAATGTGTTTGCCCTTATGCACTTTCAAGTGAATATTGTTAAAAGATTTCACATGCCAATTAATCTTTATCACCCACCGGAAACATTTAGTGGTTGTTCACGATTTTGCATTTATAGTTGACGTGTATATAGGGTGCGTGGGTTGTTACAAATTTTTCACACATAAAAGGTTTCACCTTCACAATGTGCAGCCCCTATAAATAACACAGTATAACCATATGCACAGGTAAGGAAATAATATTGAATTTCCCTTTTTCATTTGCACCATCTATTGTTTACAAAAATAACAAGCCCCTCTCCCTTCCTCCTACCACTCCTTGTGCAATCCCTGTCCGCTCTAACAATCTGGAAACCACTTATGGTAACATTATGATCAGGAAGATCTCTATGCAGCCATGTTTCTGAAAAACACATAATGCTACACTCACGTTGACTCTGAACTAACCCCATTAGCTCATCTACCTTATTCGCCAAGGATCTCACACTCCCTATGATAATGGAGGGAATATTTGGTTTAAATCTCCTTCTCTCCCCCCGTACCTCTGTCCTCTGCTGTGGCAGATGGGAGCATTGCTTAAAATAGATACCCCCCCTGCTGTGCACCCAATACTGTAGAGGATGATCCTTTCCTCAAAAAAGTTGAGTACTGCAAATCATGCTGAAAATATAATAGGTGACTTTACAAACTGGTGGGGGAATGCAGCTGCTTTTGCCGTACATACTGTAAAAATGATGGAGACTGCTGTTGGTGAATTAAATTGGGCTGTACAGGCTTACTAGAGGACATGGACAGAGAAATCTGATGATGATAGTAAAACTGAGAAGGTATTTGCTGCTGAGCGAGAGAGCCCAGTTGCTGACTATAAGGATAACTAAATCGAAAGCTGTTTTACCTTTTGTGAAATTGTAATAGAAATAAGCATGAAAGGTCCTCTTTATTGAGGGATCTCCTCTCATTTACCTTAAGCAAAAAAGAAAAAAAAGTCACTTTTGCCTTTAAGGGAAAAAAAAAAATCATCCATTTAAGGCCGAGAGGCGAAAGCGACATCAGACGTCGCTCCGGTCCTCCAAGGGAAAAGAGCCGAGTGGAGGCTATCTTGCCCTCACTTGGCTTCCTGTCCAGGCACCAGGAGAAACGGATCGGCTCTGGGCATACCGACAGGTCCGGTAAGCTTGTAGATGACCAGGAAGCAGCGGTAGGGTACACTTCTCCCGCTGCCTACAAAAGTGATCTTGTGGTGAATGCGCCACTGAGACCACCTTTATTTGAATGCCAATCGACTGCTGTAAATAATGATGCTGGGGTTATGACAGCTAGCTGCTGCTATAACCCCGGTATTTAAAGTCAAAGTAATGACATATTTACAGTTAATCGGTCCGGCAAGTGGTTAAAGTGGTTCTAAAGGCTCTAGATTTAAAAAAAAAATGTTTTTATCTTAATGTATTCTCTGCATCAACTTGAAAAAAACTTTATAACACAGGACACCCCGCAACACTTACCTGAGCCTGATCTCGATCCAGCACTATACCAGAGAGCAGTTTCCCTCTTCACTCTCCCTCCTTACATGACAGAATGATAGCAGCAGGAGGTCTCTTGTCAATCAAATCTTGTGAAGGGGGTGGGGTAGAGCTCACACGAGTGTCCCCTCTTTATGTGGCCACTGGTCAAAAGAACAGAGCTAGGAGCACTGGCGGGGGGCCCCAGAAGGGAAGGATTGGGGAAGCTCTGTGCAAAACCACCTCTCAGGAATAGGCAAGTATCACACGTTTATTATTTTACTTAAAGTAGAACTGTTAGGCAAAATGTTTTTTTCCCCATTTTGAATAGAGTAAGGGAGGGTTATAACCCATCACATTTTTTTTCGCCATCCGTGTCCCATTTCAGAGATTTACCTTCACTTCCCGTCCTATAGCCAAACAAAAAAATGGGAGGAAATCCCTGCAATTTAAGGGAATCTCTTGGGGACCCCCAGGTCATCAGAACTAGTGATCCCAATGGAAGACTTCCCCTCTATTACTTTTCTGGGGACAACCCAAATTTTGGGATTTTCTTTGACTTTCAAGGATAATGGTAAAAAGGACAGAGAGGGGGGGTCTTCTTAACGGGGGCACAGACAGCAATAAAAACTGACAGGTGTCCACTCTGTCCAAAACTAAAAAAAAGTTTTGCCTTTAGTTATACTTTAAATTCTGCATCTGTGGGACACAAGGATGCAAAGTTGTTGGGGCAGGGAGAATGGATAACTTAACCAAGTTTGGCTAATCATTGTATGAGGCCCAGAAGTAGAGCACTTTTGGGGCTGTATAGCACTAGGCATATCTATCCAGAGAGTAGTACACACTGCCTCGATCAATGAATGCACCAAAGCCAACATATGGTGAGAGGGTTAGGAAGTAATCTGCGTAAATAGTGATGGAGAAAAATCATGAGGTGCCTCTGCCAGAAAGTCCACATAACCCTGGGTTTTTGAAGCAGTGAGTGCATCAGGCACTTCTGTTTTTTGCCTAGAATTATAGTCAAAGCAGAGGAGAGCATGTGGCTAATAGACCCCTCTGATTTTAGAAAGTGGCGATAGCCTCTGGAACAGGTCAGACCTAGTGGCTAAAATCCTGCCTTAGTCAGATTGCAAGTTGCATGCCACTAAGGGAGCTCAAGTGATGTGGCTGGAGCTGTAATAGACCTTTCTCCAGATCAAGGGATCCACGATCAGAAGAACTTCAGCATTTCTTCAGGGTCTGCAGGGGAATCACAGCTGTCTATCCCATGTGTCTCTACTCCAAAGCGCCTATAATCCTCTATTGACAAGTATGGATATTCCCCCTGTGGGGTATTCAAGTAATGGAGGAGACAAAAATCAGCGCCATCTACGTGTAGCAATAAAATGATTTAGTTTTGAGAACATATGAATAACACTCACAAGAGCATGAGTAAAAACAGCATGTATATAATGTGATGTGATCTCCCGCTCTGTTCGCGGGGAGTGCTCAGTATCTCTAGCTGCAGAGGCTGCCTTAGCTCTGGTCTGCTCTGTGGGTATTCACGTAATGGATGCGGATTAAGGGGGATCAGCACATCTAGACTAAAGGAACCAAGTCAACCTAGTCACTAACAGTTCTAATGGCTATGTCACAGAGAAAAAGATCAGCATTGTTGACCAAAAAAGCGGAGAGAAGTGCGCAGTTAGGCATCCTATAAGTACTACATCACTAACCACAGAGGAACTTCCAGTAGGGATGTTGGAAAAAGTCTGCCAATTGCAAAATAGGTACATATTATAACATTACTCATTGGGACAATTAGTGAAACAAAGTTAGGGAAAAACATTAGGAGTTCAAGTCCCCCTACACCTCAGTAGCTGCCTCAATGTGTTTAAGGGAAATGTCACAGAGAGGCTCGTTTAAAGGACAAGTGTAAAAGACATCTTTCCCACATTGGGTCAGTTGTCCAAGCTTTAAAGGGGTTCTAAAGGCTTAAGATTTTTTTTTTTTTTTTTTTACTTTAATGTATTCTCTGCATTAACGCAAAAAAATTTTCCAGTCGGAACCATTGGCTCTTGTCAAATTCTGTGAAGAGGACAGGGCAGAGTCGTACTGTGTCTATAATGCAGGCAGCACGGCTTCAGGATCGAGCTTATGAGAAGAGGCCACTTGCCGAAAGAGTGAAGCTAGGAGTGCCGGCGGGGGACTGCAGAAGGGAAAGATTGTGGCTGCTCTGTACAAAACCATTGCACAGAGTAGGTAAGTATAACATGTTTATTATTTTTCTTATAGTAGAACTATAAGCAAAACTTTTTTTCATTTTGAATGGAGTAAGAGTATAACAACATTACCTATTAGAACAAATAGTGAAACAATAAAGTTATGGAAAAACACCAAAAGTTCAAGTTCCACTACACCTTTGCCCAATGAACCACTTGTGTGCATCGCACTGTGGTATGTCTTGTAGGATAAGGGTGTAATGTATACTATGGAGTCATCAAGACATGCAAGCCTGGAACTGGATTGTACATGGGTACTGGTTAAACTTGTCCTTGGTCAGGGTCCAGGCTTCATCCGTCACACTGGGCATACTTCCGAAAGAGCCTTTAGCGTCTGAGCGCCAAATGGAATGGACGAATGCCTGGATCTGTGTATATATAACCCTGTGAATAACTACACTTGCTGCACCACATGCCAAGGTAAGCGCTAAACACAATATCCAGTGCCCGCAGCAAACAAATCACCTGAGGGCTCTAACAAAAACCTGGAGCCTTGCAGAGTGTGCAGGATTTTTATGTCGACACTAGGGCAGACCAGACGAAGCTGTTGCCAGTGTCCACTAACCCATGGTCTATGAATCGATTCCTGTGCCCTGTTCTCTAATAGAAAAGTCCAAAATGCAGAGCTTGAATTCACATGAAAGTTCTTTCAAAAAATGGATAGAAGATACAAAGGGCCCTTCACCAACTTCTGTGTGTATGGAAAGGCATACCACACCTAAGTGAATCTGCTTACCAGAAGGTGTCACTCTCCAAATAGTACAGGTAAAACGAAAAAAGGTCTAATAATCGAATAACATATGGCCACCAATTCATCGAACTCCAAAGCCAGAGTGGATATGATCACCGTTCACCAGTTTAGACATGATTTGCATTGCAGTTTCTTCCCAAATACAACAGCTAGTTGTAAGATAAGATTGCTAGGGAAAAGGCATCTGAATACTGTCTGACAGTACAATGCAATATTTGGGAGATTTGTAGATTAATTTAGTGCGCTACTGTTGAATTATTTGTCTCTCTCTTTTTTTTTACATTGGCATTTGTTTCACCTCATTTGCATGTGTAAAGATTATTGGTCAATAAAGCCAATGAGAGTTGACAGCCTTAACATAGCTGAAAACAAAGTCTTGTTCACACGGGGTGCATTAAACCAGCCCTCAAAATCTCCACTCGCCTACTCGCATTTTGTGTGGAAAATGATAGCTGGCGAGTGTGGGGCTGCCTCAAAGGATTTGGGGGGGGGATGCTGGTCGAGCACCACTGGCAGGTGGTGTTGAATGGGGGCTGTTTTCCCAGAGATCTCCAAGGGGAATAGAGCCGGCCGTACCATCAGAGAGAGGGGAACATCGCTGTAACAGGTTTAATTTGAATTGACGAGTGTTTCTCGCAGTCACATACAGCCCCGCCTCCTGGTCCCGATACTTTGATAGACAGAACACCGGCCCAATGCTGGGACGTGTGACGTATATCAAAGTACCCGGGCCAGGAGGCGGGCTGTATGTGACGAGTGCAGGGAACACTCAGCAATTCAAATGAAAGTTGTTACAGAGATGTTCCCCGCTCTCTGATGATCCGGCCAGCAATCCTCTTCCTCTTCTCTCTCTTCCCCCTGCACAGGTGAGGCTGCATTGTTGGGAACAGGTGAGGCTGCATTGATGGGCACTGATAAAGTTGTTAATATTTATTTTGTAACTTAATTCTGCATAAAACATTTAAGTGTCATGTCATGAGATGAGATAATTTATGAGGGAGTGCTTAGGGGTGGGGCAACTGGTGGCGAGTAACCCTTAAGACCTGGCTAGTAGCTCTGCTTTAAACCACCACCAGTGAGCAGTACTAAATGCATGAAGGCTGGTGTGCTCAGAGTGACCGTGCCAATGCACCGATCCTGGCGCACCGCAGCAAAGTTGCAATGTGGTGGTGCGTGATACAACATGCTGCAAGTAGTACTTTTGGGAACTGTCAGTATAGGAAAAAATAAGAATCTTGCCTTGTCTATATGTTGGGCTTGCAATGGAAATAGCTGCCAGCGTAGCCCCAACAGATCTGGTATGAATGAGCCCTTAGTCTTATAAATCAAACTTTGGAGAAATTTAGTTGATGGTTTATTTTATAAGCTGAGAAAATTAAAAAAAAATCTGAAACTTTTACTTTTGAGGTTTTTTCAAAGAAAAAAAAACAACACCTGGAAATTAAGGAGATTCTGGTGGAAACACATCCCACAAACCTTAATGCCATCAATCTGACCAAACATTATACATCTATCCAACCCAGCGAGCACTGTAAACAGATGGACAATGTGGAATGGCAATTTTCATTAAATAAGAAAATTAATATTAAACAGAAAAATGCCTCCCAAAAACGAGGCGACAACATAATGTAGAAAGTGGCCTTCACATTCAGAGAATATGTCTATTCAAGCAAAGGTAATGTATTAATCAAAAGAACAGATTTATGCCCAGTGGCCTTAAGGAAGAAACTCTGTAGGGGTTTCCTTTTGTCAGCAGCACAATTTTCTGCAATAATAAACAGCCACAAAGATTTAACTTTATGGACAGAAGAAGGAAAGTGAATTAATAGATCCTCGATATAGAATGGATAATTTATACATAAATTCCACTTGGCGATTACCTTCTCTAGTTCTCCTGTGGGGCCAAGTATCTTTGAAAACATATGGGTGATCAATCTAAAATGTTTGGAGAGCAGTGACATCCTCATGTGGGGAGCACAATTAAAACACAATCTGTCTGTCAGTAAGGCTTTCCTCTACACTCTTCAGATTTGAGTCTCACTCTCTCTTGCAATCACTTGGCTGCTGATCTTCGCAGGTCCCCCATCTAACAGACATTCACCAAATATTGTCACATCTGTGTGCTTTTTTTTCTGCTGATAAGCCAACAGAAAACAAAAACCAAAAAGATGGCATGGGAAAACAAAAAAAGAAAGCTTTCCATGTCAGAAATCAGTAAAGCTCAATGATGTATTTTACTGACCCTTAGCTAAACTAGTAACCTTTTAAATGAACAAAAGATTAAAATGGACAAAAAGACAAGCACAACTAGAAACAGGAACAAAGATGAAAGCTGAACTGGGGAGTAGCCACTAGTATAAGGCTAGCCATACACACATAGATTTCTCTGTCTCGGTCCTAAAGTACTGAACCAGAGAAATCATTTGATTAGCACAAACAGAGGAATCTCCTCTGTCAGCTATCGCTCTGGCAGCTGTCAAAATACCTGGCACAGTGATTGCATCTGAATTTTTTACCGGATTCCTCAATCAAATAAAAGTTTGCCCACCAGGGTGGTGCCAACAGGGCCAGATGGCTCAAATTTTGTCTGAGTTAGCAGGAATAGGTCAAAAATTTGAGCAGAGTATGGACATTCTCCCATGGGAAGGTGTGTTTAAAAGGGAAGATGATCCCTTTGTGTTGATAAATGGTCCATATTGTGAACTTTAAAGTGTATTTCCACCTTTGCAGTCAAATGTGAACCACCGCCCCTCGACATGTTACAATATGTTTGTTATGCGTCACCATTCACACAGCATAAAAAAACTTTTTTTATTTTAGCATTCTTCTGTTTTTTTTTTTTTGGAGAAGGGTTATGCATAGGACTCTATAGGCAACCTATAATATTTAGAATAGCTTGCAATATGCAAGCAAAGTATAGATTGAGGGACAGTGCAATGCTAACACCCTTTGTTAGGGCAGACAGTGTGTACATCTAGTACACAGTACAGACAGGGATATTTATGATAAACAGAACTCCTCAGTCCCTTCCTAAACATTATATAGAAAAAGCACATCAAAGTAAAAAGATGTCCAGCTCTCAGCACTTGCCTGAGGCAAGCATCAGCAACAGTAATGCAGAAGGAGGTGTGGCTGATATGCCTTACCTCCCTCTGCATTACTGTTGCTGATGCTTGAATTCCTCATGCCAGGCAGTGCTTGCCTCAAGCAAGTGCTAGGCGCTGCATACAGGAGCTCACCAGCAAAGCAGCAGTCTTATTTGCTGCAGTGTCGGACAGCTGTGAGCCAAGGAGAGCTTTCCTGTCCAACATTGCAGCTAGCTTTACAGGACATTTATAAAGACATTTACACATACTTTGTCCCATCAGGAACTCAAAATTGGAAAAAAATATGAAAAGTGATACGTTTCTAAACGTTCCGGAAATTCAAAAGCAGTATAACTGAGGTGTAGGCAACACAGTAAACAAATGCTAGCAGGCCTAAAAAAAAAAAAAAAAATAAATAAAAAAAAAAATAAACGAACGACCCAGAAAAGTGGGAAAGCGTGGAATGCCTTCGGCACTAACTGCTGCCTACAGGACCTTAAACCTTAAGATCTAGACGAGTATGCCTCGTTATGTTACCTATTACTTTATTTCCAGGAATCTTCCAGGACAGCTACCAGAGAGATAGGCTCCTCCCACCTAACAGAAAACACATGATCCACATCAGGTAAAAAAACCATCACAGATACAGGCCCTCGGTATTAGAAAATTATCAAAGGATTCCACAGGCTAAAGAATGTACATCTGAGTGCAGAAATAAATCAGGCGGGAACTAACGCGGTCCTGGAAGATGCCTGGAAATACAGTTAACAGGCACTAACTTTGTTTTCTCAAATTATCTTCCAGGACAGATACCCAAGAGGATAGACTAGAATTGGGTTTTAGGGTGGGATTCATGCTTGCAGGACCTTCCTACCGAAGGTTTAATCTGCTCTGGACAGAAGTTCCAGCAAATAGTGCCTCGCAAAAGGTGAGGAAACTCGACCAGGTGGCTGCTCTACAGATCTGGCTAGAGCATTTTCTGCCAAAGGACCTGACAGTGCTCTGGTTGAATGGGCTTTCCAGCGATTGAGCGCTGTAGCCAAATTTCATAAACCTTGCTATGGTGTTTTTGGATGCTTTCATGCCCATCTAAGGCCCATTAAATAGGATGAATCAATTAGTGGATTTCCTCCATTTTTTTTTTTCCTTTCAGTGCAAGCAATCAGGCATCTCCTCACATAACTTTTTGTTTCTTAGGGTTGTCATGAAAAGAAGGATTGATGACCTCTTAAGACCTATGGAAATCTGTGATGACCTTGGGAAGAAATGCCGAATCAAGACAAAGAACAAATTTTGTCCATTAAAATTGAAAAGTATAGTTCATCCACAGATCGAGCTTGGATTTTGCGAATTCGTCTGGTGGAAACTAGTGCCACCAGATGTACAGTTTTTAACTTTGTAAGAAGCTCGATGGAACAATAGTTCAAAAGGAGCTTTTTGAAATCCTTTAAGACTAGTGCCCAAAGATGGGACTTTTGCTTGACGCGGAACCTTTTTCCTTGCGACAGAAATTAAAAAAACACTTAATTAGGGAACCTCAGCAAGGCTTTTTTTCAAGGAAATTGGATAAAGCTGCCACGTGTACACATTTTTTCCAAACTTTTCCATAAACAGAATTACTGGAATTTTTTCTACTTTCCAAAATGGTATTTATTACCCTGTGAAAAAAAACACTTACTTTCTAAGAGCTCCCTTTCAGTAGGGATGTAGAAAGGGCTAATCTTTCCACTGCCAGATGACACACCCCTGCCTGGTGAAGGAGATCTGATCTCTGAGACAGCCACCAAGATTGTTCCAGGCTCAGTTTGCAGTGTTGAAAACCAAGGACTTCTTGGCCAAAATGGTGCAACGAGAATGACTTGAGTCCTGTATTTTCCAAATCACTTAAATGGAATAAGCAAATTGGTGGGAAGGCATACAGTAGCTTCCCTCTCCACTGAGGAGCAAGTGCATCTGTACCCAGGCTGCGTTTGTCCTTCAGTAAGGAAAAATATCTTGGAACTTTTTTGTTGCTTCTGAAGGCAAAGAGATAGATATGTTTAAAGTGGGGAGTTCTGGAAATCTAAGTGAAAGCATCCTGTTTCAGACACCACTCTGTCAACTGAAAGCGACTAAGGCTGTCGGCCAAGCAATTCAGATCCCCGTTAGGTACACTGTCGTTCGAGAAATCAGATTTGTGTCCAGAATAAAATCTTCTCTGCTACTGACATCCAACTTCTTACCGAAGGTATCTTTCTCGGGAATACATAAGAATAGAAATAGTGTTCAAGCTCTTCGTCTGGTACATACGAAATTACGTTCTTTCCCAGCATCTCATTGAAACAGAGATAGTAACGCCTACCTTTTGTCCTGTTGTCTGCGAAGTGGAGTAGCGAAAAGC
Organism: Aquarana catesbeiana; assembly: GCF_042186555.1. Lineage (NCBI taxonomy): Eukaryota > Metazoa > Chordata > Amphibia > Anura > Ranidae > Aquarana > Aquarana catesbeiana. Next base: position 88,513,628 of record NC_133328.1, read on the forward strand.
CTTTGGGGAGGCTTCCCCACCAATTCAATGCAATAACCGTATCTGATTATAGCTAGGATAAACTGTTTTTTAGTTGATCGATCCACTGTGGCAGGAATGCTCTTAATCTTCCTCCCACACTGTTACCCAAGTCCTTCGAATAGAAAGACACCCCCCCCCCCCGTCTTTCCCCCTCCTAAAGTTCCAGCCTTTCCTATTTTTGCCTGAATTGGATGCCCCCTGGTCGGCTGCTGCTAATTAGGGGGGGAAACGTTTTTCCCCATTGTTTCTTGGGTGGTGGGAACCCCTTCTTCCTATCTGCTGACCTTTCCAGCACTGAATTTGGTTCCAAACCGAACAGGAGGTTCCCTTAGAATGAAAATGGCATAGTTTAGCTTTGGATGCTTGGTCACCTTGCCAGGTCTTCAGCCAAATAACCCTTTTGGCTGAATTTAAAAGAGCAGTAGATCTGGCGATAAGTTTGATGGTTTCTGCCAAGGCAACCGCCATATAAGCCACGGCTTTAAGACAAGAATGGATTTTAGTATCTGCTCCGGTGGGGTACACTTGAGCAGGTGGGCCCTTAGCTAATCGAGCCATACACACAGTGTGCAAGCAACGCATGTCGTTCTTTCTGGTCTAAAGTTGGCTGCACTAGCCTACCGTGCACACTTTAGGCATCTTTCCGCTTTGCAATCCATGGGATCCTTTAGAGCGCCACCATCAAACGACAGGTCTGTTTTCCTAGAAAATTTTGATAAGAGTCGTCCAACCGAGGACACTTCTCCCAGATATCCCAGTTTTCCTCCTTAAAAGGGAATCTTCTTTTTCGGCTATTAGGGAGGAACGCCTTCTTTTCCGGCTCTTGCCACTCTCGCAGCATTGTATCCTTGAAAGTGCGATGTACAGGCAAGGTACAGACCTGTTTTTTTCTGAAGCCCAGCAGAAAGTTGATCATAAAGCGTGAGGACTTTTTATTTTTCCCTCGAATACCAAGGTGTCACGAATGGCCTTCAACAGCTCCTAAGTTTCCTCTGTAGGAGTTTTTGCAACTTACTTTCCTTCTCTTAATGAATTTCCCTCTTCGGAATCTGAATCACTCCCCGAATTCTCTTCCAAATCATTTGAAGAGCTCTGCTGCTTCCTCACCACAGTGGGGCTAGAAGTAGCTGCGGATAACCCAGCACCTGAAGTACTTGGAACTGCGTCTCCATGTACAGACTCATCCATCAGGGTTCTAAAGGATGAAATGTAATCTTTGCATATAGCTTTGTTCTAAAAGTTGGAATTTTTAAATTTATTTTCTTATTTACAGGATGCACAGAATTTCTTGGAAGATCCGCCACCGGATGGCTGCTCACTTTTCTCCTCCTGGAGGTTTGCCTGCAATAAGCACAGACCCCCCCTCCCCAGTCAGAACTAACTGTAAGCTATTGGAGAGCTACAGCACCCAGTGCAAAGGAGGAAAAAAAAAAATTGTAGCCAAGCCCTCGTGCCCCTACACGAGACGAGGATCACCACCTCACTCAGTGTCCCCTCCACCAGCCAAAAACAAAAGAATTAGAAAGAAGTGACAAGATGACCCCCTCTTTCCTTGGTGCATGCTCCCCCAGTTTCTGCCAGATTTGCCTCCATGATGGCCATACAGCAGCTGCTGCCTCCCAGGTCACTGCCCAGCATTTTAAAGCATGGTGTCATTTTGGTACGGAGAGAAGTCGGAGGTCGGTGAGGTGGTGTAGCCGTGTCGGAGTGTGTTAAGTTTAAAGTGTGAAGATCTTCAAGAAATTAAAGGGGTGCATTTTCATTTTACTGGTCCCCTGGAATTCGTGTCTTCTGTGGTAGCTGTCCCCCAGATCCATTATTATTCAAGCCCGATTGACTCAGTGGGTATATACCCATCTGGGTTCAATCCTTCCGGTAAGCCTTTACGAATATATGGTAGAGGTTCTTCTATCAATTTGCCTCACCAAAGTCACATCATTAGATAGTATACATTATTTCACTTTCTGGATCACTACTATCAATTTTTCTTTTTTTTTTTGGACATTAACAATAAGATTGTGATTGATATCTTTCATGTCATCAAGGACACTTGTTCAACAAAGTGAATTATCATCCTCTGTGCATTTATTTTTTAATATACTGTTCAGCACC